>NC_072472.1:7483450-7783450 GCF_027596085.1 Anoplopoma fimbria | reverse complement strand
TGTGAAAGCATTTTTTTTCCCCCAATACAGTAGACAAAACTTGAAATATATTCTGCAGTACATTAAAATCCCTATTAGATCCTGTGTGGCAAACACGTATATTCCAGATGACACTCCAGGATTGTTAACACTGTCTAGACGGAGGTTAGGAAGTAACCAATAACTTTCCAAGTGCTTCCGAAGCAGCGAAAACCAACCCCCATCCCAGTGACATTTTCCGCCCATTATTTGTGTGATCCCTTCTCTTTTCTTTGCCTTGGCCAAACTCCATAGCGTAGTTATCAGTCTGGTCTGCATATGAGAAAATAGAAGGGTTGAGAAATCCTATGCCCCATAAATAGTTTATCAGTCCGGGACTCAAAACAAATCAGGAGAGGTCAAGGGGGGCAACGCTGTATATGGAAGGATGCTTACTCTTCACTGATATTTGCAGAGTGCTGTGGATTTAAAGTGAAAAGTAAAGTTTCCACTCTTAGTTGGCGATGTCAGATGACAGACACATTTCTGGTTAGTAAAATCTTATTCGGAGTGTGAAGACAAATATGAAGACAAATGGGATAATCACTATTTTCAGTTCCAAACACGCAGAGTTTAAAACATCATTTCATTGTTAAACTTCGACCTACTTATGACTACACAACCTTTTTTTGGAAAGATAACGTATAACCATCATTTTTGTTTAAGGTTACACTCAGTATTACCTTCCAATAAAGTGTAATAGATAAATCTGTTTGGTTGGTTATAACTCGTAGACATAATGGTTTAAGAAAATGAAAAACAAGTCCCATGTGGTCATAAATCAAAATGATCTTGAACTCTGGTTTCGTACGATGACAACAAAGAAAGATTGTGTGGTTACATAGTGTGGAAAAGCCTGTTTGAATAATAGACAGGGATGAATGGCGTCTGTGCATGGCTGACCAAATGACAGTCTGCTGCAACGCTGTAAAGCACATGGAAATTGGCGGCAAGCATTGCTGTATGAAGTTAACCCCATCCCCCCACGCTCACCCACAACATCCCCTCCGACTCCCAGCCGAGTCTACAGGTCCGGTGCAGCAGACGTTTTTCATTTCTATTGGGTCATCTGTTTAACTGTTCACACTTTGAATTCTCTCGGGAGTATCAACCCCTAGGACTCTGTCATGCACAATATAAAAAGCACGACTGCCGGGGTCTGCTGAGCGAATGACATCGCTCAAGATCTTTTTAAGTGTACACAGCTGCAAAGACGTGGAGGAGGGTGAGGAAAATGTAAAATATCTCAGCGAAACCATACCCTAAACCCCCTTTTACTTGGAATTCAAATGGGGAGTCTATGTATTTTAATGCCGACCACGGCTGGGGAACAGTGGGCTCGGAGTGAGCAGACGGTGCCTACAGTATAGAAGTGGACATCAAAGACGGGGGTACATAATCTTTTCATCAAGGCGAGCTGGTAGTGAGAGTGGTCACAGCTGGTTTCTATACAAGAGAGCTGTCGAGGCCACAACACAGAGGTAGAGCAAAGGCATTTTTTATTCAGCAGCCTCGTGCTCCTGGTGGATTTTGCATTCAAGTTGGCGCTGCTCTTTCAATATACATGGAAATCATTACAATGTGCATAATCATGCTCACAACAACAACAACAACAAAAAAGGCTGTGGAGAACAGGGCTGATATGTAAATAGATATCTCTTCATTTGCCCTGCTAGAACCAGTTAGACAATTTTGGGAAGCTTTTGTACACTGATGGAAGTGTTACAGCGTATCACACACACTCAACAACACAGCCCAAGGAAAGAGACACCCCATGGTGCTGTAGTATTATGTAACTCGTCAATGATGCCAAATTTGACAGTGGAACCAAAATGTATTTTTTCACAAGGTCAATGAGACGGTGGATGCAAAAAGGTGCTTGGAATCTAATGGATCTACTTTAAAGCCTTCCTGTTAAAGAGGCAGAACAACCTCTCCAAAAATAGTTTAATACTTAACAGATGTTGGTCTGCTGTTTGGTATTTCTGGAGCTACTAATCCTAGTCTATGTGCCAACACCCTACAGCACACATGCAAATAAAAAGTACAAATCTATACAGATGGCTGGCAATGACGTTGTTGTCAGCCCATGGCCTGTGATATTCAAGAAAACAAATGGAGTGATGTTAACATTTTTCATTTTTCTCCTGTTCGCTGAAATGAGCACATCACGGAGAGGTTATTTATAAAAGCTTCTCTCTGTTGGGATCATAATGTCTGGGGTGGGGTGGGGTGGGGCACATGTGCAGACTGTGATCAGAGTAGCTATCTTGATCCATTGTAAATTCCTTTTGTTTTATTCTTGGATCACAAAGTCCAACTGAAGGAGTCATGATATGGTTTCAATCTTTCCAGGGCTACAATTCCAATCATACTAACCTCTAATCCTAAGCACTACAATTTATATCAGTTATGATAAAATGCTACCCATTGCGTAACTGCTCAGACTTTGCATAGAAATCGCTGTAAAGCGGTGAAAACGAGGAACGAAATAGGAGCAGTCAGAAAATCTGATAAATAAAGCAATACTTTTATCTGGTGGTTCAAGTTAAAGTGAGCGCCTGTCTGTCAGAGGCAAAGCTAGATGTGGCATATTGTTAATACTGAGCATGAAAACATCATAAATAGAAGGTTTGGCTGGAAGTTGTTTGAAAAAAAAAAAAATCACAGGAGTTGCAATAATTGGAATTCCCAAATAATTATTTACTTAATTCAAAGTCTCCAGTTCAGAGCCGCACCCAGAACAACAAGTTGATAAGTAAGAAAGCAACACATATTAAAATGTACATATTTGATAAGCTCTGGTCTTAGTCCTGTTTTGGTGTGGTCCCGTCCTTGACCTAGGTCAGAATAATGTGCTCTTCCCTGCAGGAGGGTTGTAAATCCATTGACGGGGGGGGAATTGAACACCCCGTCCCTCCAATGGATCTCAGGTTCATATGCTCCTTAAGGGGCCCATGTGGGGACATAAATTAGAGGGATGTCTTCGACCATAAAGCAGCCTTTCTCAAAAAAAGGGAAAAAAAGAGTGTGGTTGATGCAGCTGGCCTTCTTTGTTACAAACAGGCATATGCAACCATACATGGAGTCTGGTTACTGAGGCAAACAATATATCCAATACAACTACGCCTTCGGTTCAAATCTCCCTTTTGGTGAGGAGCAAGGGCAATGTGCAAAACTGCACATGAATCAATGTTAAACTAATTAACAGTGATCCCACCCATCCCATGTTACCATTATATATGTTGTATATACCTCCAAATGACAGGAAGCCTTTTAGAACATTATATAACCTATATGGCAATTGCTCAGATGGCCCTTTAATTCGGTTATGGCAGCAGCTGAGATAGGCTCTCCCTCCTCCTCTGTGGGTTAAGTTACCAGCGGTAAGAGCAAATGTGTCTAGCAGCTGGTAGCATATGGGGTCTCTCCCATCCTCCGCATGTATGGGATAAGAGCACAAAGACGCCAGCAGTGCACAGCTGTCTAGACAAAAGCAGGCTAGTCTTGGAGGGAAAAAAAAAAAAAAAGCCAATGGAGTCAATGAAGTTAAACTGGACACCGGGACGGGAAGATGTATGGCCGATGTTGGAAAAACGTGTGGCAAATGTGGCCCTCTTTTCCGTCAGACAGACTGCCAGCTAGAGCCGCGCTGTCCTGAAGCAAAGTTCAATAAGCACTTAGAAGAGGTATCTGGAATTGTGCGTAGGTTCTAAAAAATGTAACCTTACTCCGCAACACATGTTTCTAGGCTTCCTTCTGTACAGGGGGGCTGAGGGGCTGGATGAGGATGGAGAGGTACAGCCAGTCTGTGTGAATAACACCGCACATAAAAGAGAATAGCGAGACACTGGAAGGGCTAGAATGTATGGAACCAGAAAAACAGCCACCTCCAGCAGTGAGCCGAAGCTATGGAACAGCACGTTCTCTGTTGACAGAAAAATGAAATAATAAGACAGGAACAAAAGGTGCACCTCTACACTTGCAGACAATTCAGGCAGAATGTGTTCTGTGGAAGCCTTTAGCGAGTGTTTGAAAAGGTTATTATTTAGATTTCTTTAATGATCTTAATACACTGTGTGGTCAGGGCTGGTGATCAATAGATGGTGAGATGACTGACTTTCAAATCCTCGATTTGCAGCCCTGTAAGTACGTCCTGATTTAGTGCTCAAGCTCAATCATCCACATGTGGTCTGCAGCGCCATTTTGATCCTATTAGTTATGGACTTTGAGTGCCTTTCATTTTGCTCTTCACAAGGCAGAGGGAAATGTAGACATCAGTGCGGGCAGGATCAATGGCTGCAGTAGATATGAAAACCGTGGGATTACACATTTACTCAATAGCTTCTTGTACATAAACAAGTTCAGAAACTTAAGTGGATAAATGCGTTAAGCCAATTTATCTCATTAGCGCAGAGCTGATGGAAATAACAAAACATTCACCTGTATCTGAGACAAATAATAGCCCTTAAGCAGGTCTATTCTGAGTTCTTACAGTTTTCTCTCATTAGGTTTAATTACGAACTTTCCATAGTCTGAGTGAAAATCATTACTGAAAGCATAACAGTCTATATTTGGGCCAGGGAAAATGAGTATTGTCAGCTCATTTAGTTTTAGCCGTCCTCTGGGCTCCGGAGTCATTTTCAGTGTTTATCATTTGCCCTATCAGCCCCGAGCCTTGGATCAACTGCACACTATGGAGCCGGCTAAGGTTCCTTTGCTTTGTTCTTGGAGCCAAGTGGCGGAAAGGAAAGACTCTAATCATCTGCTTGTCTTCGTTAGTGTGGAAGAGGAGAGATCTTACTCCCTTTTCAAGTTTGATAGCATTAATGCAATCTCCCTGACATGTACTGCAGATGACCACTGAATGGAAACCGCAGGAAGTTCAAAAAAAGAAGAAAAAGAAGAGCCTGAGTGTTTGTAGAACAGAGTGGAATCAAATAATCCGGGAGTTCTTTGATGCAGACACATGATTGAAAGCAGAGGATTGCCAGTTAAAATGAATGCAGTTTGTTTGAGCAAAGGGTCATTTTTAATATTCCGCAGTGATGAATAGATGATGTTATTGTTGGCAAGGCTGCAAGCTCAGCTGGTTGATTTATGAAACAATCCTTCACACTATGGTCTCTGAGATTACTTTTATAAAACCTCTCACTTTAACTCACCAGCCAGCACTAAAAAACAGCTATCAGACCTTTTGCCTTCCATCTCCCAGGTTTCTGTTTTTTTAGGTAAATGGAACATAATGATCTGCTCATGGTGGATTTTTTTTTTTTTACCAATCAGTAGTTCAGTGAGTTTCTTTATATGTTCAGTTGGAATTTTACCTATTTGTATCTACTCTAGATCTACGAGAGTGTTCTTTTTCACCGTGTGTTATTCACATTAAGAAGAGCACGTTCAATGGTCGGTGAAAAAGCACATGGATTAGTGTTTAGGATTCTTCATTTTAACCACATATGATGAAGGAAAGCTCTAAATTCAGATTAGTCCCCACGGCTCCACAACAGGCCACAAACAAACATGTGGCCTGAGTTAGCACTTCAACACATCAGCGGGGGGGCTGATAAAAAAATGAAAGATGATTTCTGCTTTACTAATTAAAAGGACATTTCAGCAAGGCATGTGCTGGTGGAAAAAAAGACCAGCGGAGGTATGTGCAAAGCTGATGATAATGGCTGCTGAAATCATGAACCTGATCAAAGTAATTAATAATAACCTGCAGCTCCTAAAAGAGCTAAGGAGAATCACTGGACTTCAACGAAGTGGGACTGTGTTGGCAAATGGCACTGCAGCTTTTAATGGATTCAAAATGAATGCTGTTTTTTCCACGTACAAATAGTATTATTTTGAAGAGATACATGTAAACCATGAAACTGTCTTCCATTCATATGTCGTAGTGTCTGATGTAGTGTATGTGATATAACCCGTTCAATTCCAAATGGTTCACTTTTGATGGATTTCGATTGATTTCACTGCCCGCCACCATTGTTTCCATACCAGAGGCAGGACATTCAGTTGCTTAATTTTAATCAAGTGACTCTCAGCTGAGGTTGATAGGTTGTGACTGTGACCAGACCGTCGAGAAAAAAATGCCCCGGCATCCCTCTTTTCAGAATCTTAAGCTCCCCTTAATGAAAAAAAAAGCAATACCAATTTTGTCAGGTTTAAATCAGATATCCATAGGAGCCTTTTGTTTGTAGTTATGTGATATGATGATACGTGCATACGTGTTGTAGAACTTGATACGATTTCAGATACATAGTGTTGCTGTGTTGTAATATATACGATCTTTATACATGCTTCAACAACAACAATGCCAACATAAAGTAATCTCCTATAGAAGGTAGATTTAAATCCCCCACCTTACCTTCTCTTTTTCCAATGTGATTTATCGTCAGTGACAGGTTTTGTAACTTAAAGCGCTTTTCCAGTTTGAAATAACTTTTTCACCTTTCTGCACAAACACCTCCACAGGAGTTCAGGTGCAGTCTGTGTCTGACATGAGCTGCCCTGGGGATCCGCTGTCACTACTGGCATATGTCAAGATCAATAATCGTAAAGACTCTTGAAAGTAAGGATCGAGACATCAATGGAGCTCACCAGCTGGCTTGTATGTGCAACAAAACAGTATTTAGAATTTTTGGCTTTACTTTTTGGATGCACAGCTTGGTGATGTCTCCACCACCATAATTAGTACTCCAAATGAGGAAAAAATAATCATTAGAAATTACCTTTTTAAATGTAAATGTAAGTGATTTTTCATATGCTCTGCTTTTGCACCACATACTCTTTCGTTCAGAAATGGAATAACTTAGTACATTTTAGAGTGCATAAAATCTCCCAGAAAATAAGGATGAAGAAGCTTTTAAGCTGCTCTGTGAATCAGAGCTTTGGAGAGGAATGAATATGGTCATCATCCCCGCCATAACCCGGACCAAGAAGACTCCATTTCAAGGCCATCTTACTCTCAGATTTTTTTCTTGTGAAACCACAGCCTTCTGTGAATTGAGTCAGTAAGTAACAGCACCACTGCCAGAGGTATTGAAGAGGAAGCAGCCGGAGCAGCAATCGAGACAAGCACCAATAGAGCAAACTAAAGTAGGTAGTTTGTCGTCATCTCAGTCTGGATATTTACATTTTTAACATTGCAGATAATCCCAACACCTAGGAGACATTTTCCTTAGATGTTTTAGGCTTAGCAATTAGCAGGACACAGAGCTACAGAGGACTATTGGCTCGACACACAAGCACACACTCACAAAAATGACCTGTTGTTAAAGGCAGGAGGAGGACGAGGGGGAGATGAAAGGTAAACTTTTCAGATTTTCAACCAGCTCTTCTTCACTGCAGCGGGAGGGTTACATGCTGATGAACGGCGCTCAGCCTCCCTTCATGGCCCCAGGTTACGCCCGAGCTGTCCGCTCACCCGCCGGCACCATCTTCACTGGTCATCTTTGCGTCATCCAGCGGACGCTTATCTGCATGTACCGCCCGCACTGCAGCGACACAGGGCTGGTTGAAAAACGTCAAAGTTTCGTACGACTGTATTAGACCTCTGCCACGTTGTTTTGGAAATGAATACGACGATTTTGCTCAATGATATCCAAAACACATCTCTTCCATTCTCCCCGTCTATATTGATCTCAGCTACTACGATCAATAAACGGCTAAGTGTGGTTTTATATGACCTGTGTGGCTAGCTAGACGCATTTGATTGGAGGATTTTCTGTAAAGGGCCATTGAGTGCAGGATGAGTCATACAACACTTTGTACAGAAGCGTATAGATTTGATGAAGTTTTTTAATTAAAAAATACTACATATACTTGGCATATAACAAGAGATACATTCATAATTAAACTGAGGGATACAGGATTTAAACTGAAAAAGCGCATCCTTCATTTCACTGGGACTTTAAAACCCATTTTTGAAGGGAGAGCGTCACTTTCTGCCCTTCAAAGACATTTGCAGCTTGTGGCAGACAAATTAAATCTTAGCACGAAGGGGCAACTTGGCTCTTTTCTCCTCGCTATACTTGACTAGTCTGTATGAGGCGCTGATTACCTGCCATCTGTTCTTATGGCTGCACCAACTTGGACTGAACATTATCATCATAATTATTTTTAACTGAATCTATGGCATTATCTGTAATAAGCTGGAATGTCCCGCCATTGGCCGTCTCTTGACAGCTAATTAATAGACCTACATTCCATTCCTCTGAAATTCAACTCATGCACGGACCCAACTGTGCTCTCCAGACTGTCAGCTGGCTTTGGGCATTTCGGCATCAGCACTCGACAGTCGGTCACAAAATGGGCCACAATTTGTGAATGGAAAAATAGAGTTTGCTCCCTTCAATTATTTTAAAGACCCGGGGCTTTGTTCACAAATATTCGGAGAATACTCGCTGACAGCTTTCTGAGTAAAAACGGATCGGGAACAATTCAGCTGAGTGAGGAGTGGACAGGCACTTTGCCGTCAACCACACTATCAGTGACATTAAAAATAGGCAGGCGGCAGTTACACTCTTCAAAGCTGCTTTTGTCATCAGCTCATGCGGGGGAAGCTTTATCTGTCAAGTTTTTTTTGCCCCGCCGTTGGGACCTTGCGATCACAAAAGATGCATTGAAAGACAAGTGCAACCACGGCCCGTGATGCGTTCTTTAAGACACAATAAAATTCCTCAATATGGTTAATTGGAAGCATATTATAAATATGTACTGTTAAAAAAAAAAAAAACAGTAGGGATGTAAATATCTAGTTCAGAACTTGTGAGAGAAGAAAAGATCAGGAGAGGAAAAAATGCTTCTCATTTCCACTAAAAGGAAATGAGAAGCAGCCCATCACTGTTTTTTTTTTTTTGCACGACAACTGCTATCCAACAACCTCCCCCAGCACTCCCTTCATCCACACGCCATGCCCCTTTACGGGATGGAAATTGTCGGGTAGTGCAGAGGTTGAGTGGGTGGGAGAGAGAGAGAGAGAGAGAGAGAGAGAGAGAGAGAGAGAGAGAGAGGGGTAGAGCTTCCTTAATGGCTCACAGCCAATAAACACATAAATAAACATTATAGCAGCGGATACTTTTACAGGGGCAGGTGGTGAAAGAATAGTTAAGTGGCACAGAAAGCTAGTAAAACGCCACGAGTCCAACCTTTAATCAAGTTTCGGGTGGGGCTAACAGCAGAGATCTGATTAGATGCAGACGCCGGGCTCCCTATGATGAATGTGGGTGGGACTGGGTGCTCGCACTTTCCCGCTCAAACCCTCCCCCTCACCCCACCATCCCATCACTCTCCGAGGTGCAGACGCAGCATGGCAGCTGAGCAGCTTCCCCGAACACATGGTTTCGCCTTGATGCACCATATGGCGCCGGCTATCAGCACGGCTCCTGCCAGCACATACTCATAAGTAAACACTGCGAGCTGATTGGCTCATTATTGCTCGCTACCGCCGAGGTATTTAGGTACGCCTCCCTGTGTTACTGTTTTTCCTGGGACTTCCTGGAAGATGATGTAGAAATCCAGTAACTGAAAAGGTTAAGAGTGGAAGGAGTTCGAATGAATAATCAACAAGCAGATAAGGGGACTTGGATTACTAAACTCCACCCAACAGATAAATGTAGATTACATCCACAACAAAGCCTTCTGAGAAGCCTGGATTTTGCAAGACCAGCACAAAAGAAAAAAAAAGGGGGGGGGTTCATGATTGCCCAGTGAATACAAGTTATGTAAATGAGGCATCTTAGTCGTGGATTCCTGTCACTCCGACTGCACTTGAAACTCAATATCAAGTAGTCCAGCATAAATTTCACTTCCCTTAAAGAAACGGAGCAGAGCCCACTGTGTGTTTTGTCTCTACCCAATGGAACATCCAATCCTATGGGAGATTTAGACGTGAGGTGTTGGGCAGCTCACTACACCACCGTTATTCAACCAAATGAGAGAATATCTTTTGGAAAAACAGTGTTCATCCCCCCAGCAGCATTCAAGACGCTTGAATAATATTTGCCATTGAGCACTGAAGCTGTTCTGGAGGCTAAGATGTCTTTTTTTTTTTTTTTTTTTGTTCAGAAATGCTTAAGGTAAAGAGAGAGAGACAGAGCCGCCTTCATTCAAGTTTACCTCGAAGTTTAAATTGAATGAATTAGACCTCAGCCACATTTTTCTTGAAGTGAAACATCTTGGACCTTTTCCCATCCAAACACACAGTTCTTCCTATATCTCCATATCGCTCTGTTGCTTCTACAAACCAAAAATGAAGTGAAGTGCGGTCATATGACCGTTGTGGATAGCTAGTTGCCCAAAGTCAGATTCGGCAGGATTATTTTTGTAAACCCCTTAGCGCAGGATGAGTCATCAAAAAGATGAAACAACAATGGAAGGAAAATTCCGCTGCATTAACCTGTAATTTGTTTCGGACTATATTTGGTACTTCGTGTCTCGTAATGAGCGTTACAAAAAGACAGGGCAGAAAAGGTCCCGATGTAGTCTTCAGCGGCTGCTTCTCACATTAATGTTTGGAGTATCTCTGACTAAGCAGCTATCATGCACTAGCTTTCTGTCAGTCAGGCCCCCTGGCAGCTGTTTTCTATTAGCCTGATATTAGCCTCCGTGCAATTAAAGTCTACACCCACGCTTAGAGGACACTGGTGGGATGTGTGCTGAGCTACAACGCATCCTGACAGCTCTGCTCTCTGCTCTGGGCAGTTCATTCTTGAGTCAACACATCGGGGGGGGGGGGGGCTGACGTTCTTGTTGAGGGGCTACCGTTGTTGCTAAACACATTCATCACAGTCATGAGTGAAGTCTTATGGAAATCCTAATTGTAGTAGCTCATTTACAAAGTAAATTTAGCGCATTGCCGAACAGTTGCATCTTGAATGCGTCGGTTTTTGGTTATACTATGTTGAGAAATGGGTAAAATTCAACAACCATATGGTCGCTTTTTAATAAAACGGGCCCCAAAGAAAGAGGTCGCCCTGCTGAAACCTAAAGTTCTTATATAAAGTACATTTTAGCCACAACATAAAAGGTACTAGTACTACGACTGAAAGTGCTACCATTGATTTTAGCTTCAAGAACAAATACATATTCATTCTGATTTCCATCCACTGTACGTGTAATTTAACACATGGGAGGTTGTATAAATGTAAATATAGCAGGCAAATCTCCGACTGCATAATCTCGCCTCTGTTTTCATTCAAGTTAACAGACGCCTTTGCGGTATGTGTTGGGAGATACCAGAGCCCACAAAATATTCACATATCTTCCAAACTTTATAATTATAAAGTTGATAGGAACATTCCTCACAGCCCACACTGTTGCTGAAAATATTAAATGTTTTATAGCGTTTTCATGTTGGAGGGAAATGTTTTTTGGGGGTGTGATTAGCTGTTGGAAACTTTGGAGTTTTTGTCCCTTGGTTAAAAACTGTAGATCAGTGTTCTTAGGTTAGGCTCTCAAGTGTAGAAGAGAATTGAAACAATGAGCGCAATCGATCATAATGATGACAAACAGCAGGGAGATTAAGGTTGGAAAATGAGTTATCCACCAACACGCCAGACACAAAGACTTCATTTGAGCTGTAATCTATCTAAAAAAAAAAAAAAAAAGGGACACAGTTCAATTTGAGTTGTCTGAGGCGTAAGCAGCTTTCTGTGAGTCACACTGAAAAAGCCCAGAGAGGCCAAGCCGGTTACAACTCTGCAGACTCTGCAGTGGTGATGCATTAGCTTTGTAGTAGTCTAGGCACATTACAAGAGTCGGGGGATTATAATGATGGTAAAATAATTAACTCTGAAGCACATGTGACAAAAGCACTGGGCAGAATCTGTACACTATGTAATTTGACACTACATGTGCACTGCACTACAACAATGTTGGCTGAGCTTTCTGCAATATTTTCTTTTTATTTAAATTAAGAGCGATGACGCATTCTGTGTTCTCGCAAAAAAGAAAGGTTTTGTTGTTGTCCAGCATTTTCTGATCTACGCATAATTACATGTTTCTTAAACTTAAGATGAGAGCCCCTCACAAGTTAAATCCTTGACTCACCCACATTTCATCTGACCCCTTTCTGTAGGAAACTCTCCTCCCTTATGCTGGCATGCTCAGCCATCCTCTGAAGGTTGTAATTGTGGCTTCCTAGGGGACAATTTGGAGGGCAGTAGCCCATGTTCCCTTTTTTTTTTAAAGAGGGGTGCAGTGTGAGTGTGGTCGTCTTTGAAAATCGGGGCCCCGGCAATATGCTGTTAGAAAAATCTGAGGGCCTTTTGGAATGCCTACAATATTTTGGCATGTTGTTGTTTTGAGTGACAGCTGTGGACTGGATGTGCCAGCCCTGTGGGAGGGACTTGGAAATGATCTGGATGTCTTTTGGGGTTATAGTGGAGTCATTAGCGAGCTATGGCTGTGAAGGGGTGGGGCAGGCGCCACGGCGGGCGGGTTCGGTGGAGGGGGGTGGGGTTGTTGGAGTCGACCTGCTTTGCAATCGGCTTGGCGCACTGGCAACAGATGGAAGGGAATGCCATGTGCTGAGAGACGGCGGCGCAATCCTTCTCAGCTGTCCAACCGGAGGAGGGTGTGCAAAAAATAGCAGGGCAGGCTCATAAGAACTCATGGTGGGTATGTGGAATGAGGAGTAAACATTCTCATCGCTCGCCTTCTGGGCCGAGCTTGCTCAGTGCTGTAACTGTGGCTGATCAGACAGCCCTCTGAGCGCCTTCAAACAGGTGGGAGATGGGACTGCTGACCTCCTACCTTAACCCCTCAGGTTTTACACTGCTCACCGGTGTTGCCCCCAACAGCCTGTCCTCCCTCTAACCCCCTATGAGCTATTAACCATCAGAGAAACGGAACTTGAGTACAGGCTGTAGAGGATAACACCAGCGGGCCAACCCGTCATTTGTACAGAACTACAGAGAGAGGATTTAGTATCTAAGGTAGGTAACACATAACAATAGCTGGAGTGGAAATGTGAGACAGGGTTCACAGATGTGGCTATCTATATTTAAACATATTATGAACCATATCAAATATATATATTTAAGAATTTGTAGAGACAGCTTTTACAGGACAACATGTCCATGGGTTTTAAGTTTGGATTTCTACACACTGCACAGCAGCTAATGAACACATTACCTTACAGCAGCCTGCTCTAATAACTATAATAATATAAAACATTATCCATTTACTGTAATTGCATACAAGGTATCAAAGAAACTTCAAATGACTGGAAACCAAAGTCTGTCTGTATACTGAAGCATTCAACTAGCAGGAATAACAGATACTGTGATTCCCAGATGTGTCAGCCCTCAGTGTCTCGAAACAACGCACTTGCCATCTTTCTCACAACATGAAAGGAAACAAATGCCAAGTTTTGATGCAGTTAAGTGTTATTTTTTTGTATTCTTTTCTTAGCTTTTTTTTCAAAGATTCCCTCGGTTTTACCCTCTCTGCAATCATCCTGTCTGCCAGCACACCACGAACACAAAGTGCACGCTGACGTGACGTGAAGGTGATACAGTCCTGAAAGGAACCCGTCAGTTCTGACCCGGGATGACAGCATGCAGCGCCATGTCAGGGCCATGTGATCACTATTCAATTAGCACTACGAACTTGCTTGTGTGCATCACTCAACAGAAAGTCACTTAACCATGACACAGAATGATTGTATAGAAGAAATATTGCTGCAGTCTAATGAAATCCATTAGAACCGCAATTTGGTACACAGGTGATAGAGGAAGCTTCTATACACTCTTTGTGGATTCTTTTCATTCAAGGAAAAATCTCAAACCAAACAAGACGTTCAACATATGACTCAACAGATATGCGAGAGTGAATCACTGCTTATTTAAAATAAAAATGCAGAAAAAAAGCTGCTAATCCTATCCTGGGCACAGTGGGTAGTAACTGCTTTTCCTCTCTCAACTGCATCGCCCTCTCTCTTATGTTTTCCCTCATGTCTCCTCATCTCTTCCTGTATCTCTTCCTTTCTCAAAGCTGAACTTTGATTGACAGTCATTTCATTTGAGTCTGTCTCAGTGAAGAAAGTCAGTGAAGACATGTAGGCTATATGCTGTTGGGGGTGAAAGTGAAACTGACTTGCTGCACCGACGCACAATTATTTTCAGTCAGAAAATACTGAGGTCCAGACCTCCGTGACCTGGATGGTGTGTATGGCCGTGCTTCCCAGCTCTAATATTACTTCTACAGCAGTAAAGCCTGAGGCCACTTCCTTGTACTCGTACAAATACTTGGCCAATAAAACAGATTAACAAAGAGTCACAACACAAATGACGAAGAAACATGTAACTTGTTTTAGTTTAATACGTCCAGGCTTTAAAAGATATGTCTCTGAGATTTTAGTATTTCTCCAAATCAAAGCAGTATGGAATATTATAAAAGGCCTTCAGAAGCTTGTGTCCTAAAATAAAGTTTCATGTCTTGCTTTCTTGATTAATATGACAATAATCAAAAGAAAACTTTATGTTGGGGCTTGACAAACTAATGTGTCAAGAATAAGAAATGGGCAATTAAGCCACACAGAATGTATTTAACACATATTTCTGTCAATAGCTGCAATTGCTTGTCTTTAGGCTAATGGATCTCAGTGGTGAACTGACATTTCTGAATATGTATAGTAGTTGGGGCAACCCTGCAGCTCATTACTTCTAATCAGCCCCACCACTTCAGTATATTTACCACTTTCTTTGCATAAAGCACCGCTGGTTTCCTACCAGACTGTAAAGCTGCACACACCACCGTGAGCCAGAGGGTAATGCATTAGACGTCTTTGATTGTTGTTGTTGTTGTCTTTTAGAGCTGTGAGGCCCATAAGTGAGATTCCATTAACCTCAATTGTTTTGGGATGGAGGCAGAAATCTCATAGATGGATATCTCAAAACCTGAAGAAATAAAAACAATGCTGCATTGCAAGATACCAGTTTTTGTTATTTTTTGACCTGGCTCATTAAATATTCCAGTAATACATTTTAGAAACCCCAGTATGGTCCTTTGAAATGGTCCATTTTTTTTTTTTCACATTTCCAAATACTACGCCTGGGTGTGCTCCTGACGGTAAGCTAAGTTTTAAAATAGCCTTCATGTGGTCCTGTGAGGGCTTCATGCAATCCAAGCTGTGAGTAGAGCATGATAAATCCTGAGCCGAAACTTTAGTGCCATGAACAAAGCTCCATCATGGATCACCTCATGGAGAAAGAGGTTGACATTGGATACTCCCCGTGGAAAAGACCCTGGACCCTGGGACAGTGGGTTTCGCGGGCTGGTGGGGGCCCCCTTCTTTTGAATAAATGCACAGTGGCGGACGACCGGCAGCAGACGGGAGCGTTTAAGGAGGGACCCATGCGGCGAGGGCCTTGGACAGAGTCCAGAGTCTCTTGCTGAGCGGCTTAATCACAACCAGATTTGGAAATTTAAGATGAAAACAAAACTGGGGAAGCTTGTAAAATTTATGAGGTCTTTGGAAGGTGAGGCAGCAACTGTTTGAGGCGCTGTGTGTGTGTGTGTGTGTGTGTGTGTGTGTGTGTGTGTGTGTGTGTGTGTGTGTGTGTGTGTGTGTGTGTGTGTGTGTGTGTGTGTGTGAGTGTGTGTGTGTCCTGTAACTACACTTTATTATCTGCAACATTATCACAAGAAAGTCATTACAGTCACATCCTATATCCTACACTAGCTGTCATGTTTACAACGTACCCAGCCATGACAGGCATGCTGACAGTTTCATTCCAGCATTATTCACCTCCGTGGCATTGCCATATGTTGGCATGCAGCCCACATTCCCATCATTCATAGTATACACTACTAGGTTATATTGCCAAATATGTTTTTATATGAAAAACAGAATTGTTGCCAGGATTATTTTCCATGGCAGCTTTCTTTTTGAGTGCGGGAAGTGCAACGTATATTAACCAGGAGGACGTTGACAGCACAGTCCTGCTTCACATCCTTAGTCACTGGTTTGGTTAGGTTTATTTGATACTGATATATCACAGGGCGGCTATATCCTTTCTTAAAAACTAATTATCAAATAATTTAGAATATTTTATAAACACATTATTACGTGACCTCTGGTGAAAGCATAGTAGTTATCTGTAAATTTAAAATTTGTGATTAAAAAAATCAATATTTAAAATCCTTAATATCCTCATTTCTTTTAAGAATTTAACAAGGAAAAACTCAGCTAATCTGCTTTATCAGAGTTTTAACTAATGTGTATTATAATGAGCGATTGATCTGCTGATATGACCTGTGACCTATGAAATGTTAACAAATAGTGAAAATGTTTTGCAATTTCCCAGAGCTCAAGGTGACATATTTTTAACATTTGAGGGGAAAAAAACTAGCGTTTTTGTATTTTGTGCAATAAAAGATGACAATAATTAATTGTTAATCAAAAATAGTTGATGTTTAATTCACTGTAAGTCAACTAGCAGCTCTCAGTTTAGATTTACAGTTGCCTGGGAAAATGTCGTAATGTTGTTTTAGTCTGGTTGGTTGACATACAACGAGACATCACTTTTTTGGAATTCACGAAGAGCACAGATAAAACAGCACACACACAAATTTCTAATGTGAAATTACAAAAACCATTTAACTCTGGCAAAACAATTCAATAGGCGTGTAAGACCCCATTGTTCATGGTAAGAAGCTGAATGAGAAAGTATATTTGCTGGGTATCTAAAGCCTTCTGGTTATTATCTAAAATTTGTCTTGGGGGTATTGGTAGTTCCACAGAGTGCTTCTTTTCAGGAAAATATGCCCTCATCTTTAGAATACAAGAGCAAACTTTGGCCTGATGTTGGCAGTAAGAAAGTTCAGAACAAAAAGAATAGGACTCTAGATCATGAATAATAGCAAAGTTAATGTAAATCTGAGTTCTCAAGATAGCTTTACAAAGTCATCTGGCTTTGCACCCAAGATAACCAGACACCTGACAGACCGACCACAATCATGATCTTTAAGACCAACCAGTAAAAAGGGCAAATTGGCCTTTAGCAACAGCCATATAAATAATGGCTTTCTATTATTTCCAAAAGACAGAGCCACCTTGGATTTTTTACCCATTTTATTACACAAAGTTATCCCCTAAAGGCTGATTAACTGGTATAGTAAAAGTACCCAGATGACTCACCTATTGAAGAAGACATGAGAAGAAGTCGGCAAGAGATCCAAAGGAGCAGAGAACAAAGACACAGAGAAAAAAAGGAAAAATTGGTTACATTGTAAACAAATATCAAACAGTACATTCAATGCACAAAGTCACACATGAGAAGCCTTTCTAGATGCAAGGTGAATAAAGCCGAGACACCTTTGAGCAGAGCAGCTTTGCAAGCAACACTGGATTTCCTAAAGACAGAAAAAATAAAAAATAATACAATTCTATTTTCAGCTGACCTTTAAATAAAGTGTGAGATTAAACCACAGCAGCGTTCCTCCCTCTTCACCACCCTGTGCCGATCGCGTTTTCTCCGCGCTAATGTTAATGACGCGCCAGAAAATACATGGTGGAGTAACGCATTGTGAGGAAAGGTGTGACCTTTTTTTAAAAACTAACTTTGAAGGGTTTGATGTCAGAGCTGCAGTGTTTTTCCAACATTGAAATCCCCTGCTGTACGGTACTGTTTGCTTGTTTAATTCAAGTCAGCTTAAAGGATTAACACTGTCTCAGGTTACATCACAACCTTTTATTACGCAGGCCAGGTTATAATCGGGGGCTGCATAAGGGGCATTAAATACACATATTTGCTCTATCTGTCTTGGATGGGTGGCTCACTGTTCCTCAGCTTCTAACTGTAAACACTGTCGAAAAGAGTTTAAAAAGGGTTTACAAGCCTATATCTCATTTTGACGCTACTGAAGTCTTTTTTTATTTGAATTGCACACATACTGTAGAGGCTATATAAAAGGATAAATCTGCCCACAACAAAAGGAGACTGGACTTTTTGTTCGTCATTTTCCCACTCATGGGATGCAATCAAACAGCCACTGTTCTTTTTATTAGCAAAAGTTTTTCTCTATATTGGTCAGAGAATTGGTCAATAGCTCGCCCCCTTTTTCACTCCAATTTCCTTGAGTCCCAATCAACATAAAACACTTCCTCATTCAGGACCTTTAATAGCCAGCAAGTTACGTCAATTTTGCAAGACTGAAAAGGATGTGGAGAACGAAATGCAAGGTCAATTTATTAATCTACCTGAAGAAAAGCCCCACTGTCCTTTTACTATCCCAAAATAGTAATGATCTAGGCCCCCCCAGAGAACACAAGGATAAGTGGGGCAGGCAAAGGGCAAATGAGAGAGGCAAAAAGTTACTTTGAAGAGATAGGAGTGTAAGCAAAAGGATGTAAAAGGTCAATAAGATTCCAAGTGAAATGTCTTAAGAGCCCGCCCTCAGTTTTGACTGCACATTTTCAGCATCACTTGGCAGCATTCTGAAAATAGCATTCAGAGATAACATCCATCAACACTTTGATCTGCGGCCCCTCTTAACCCTCCTATATTACATTCTTGTAAAAAGTCAGATACGTGTGGAAAAGAAATGGTGCCACACAGAGACTGGAGACCTTGGAGATCTTGGTGTTGCCAAAATGCACTAAGATCCACTGGTATAGAGAGCATATGAGCAAAACAAAAATTCACTGAATTCAGGTGAAGCAGGTAGGTATCACAATGTGAATGTGAAAGCGGTGCTCTGTTGATTTCATTTGGGGAAAAATTTTTTGGGGCAAATGTATCAAGCTTCATCCACTGGGAATAAGGACCGGCCTTATTTGGATGCAAAAATTGTACATTTAACCCATACTCACTCCAGGGACTTTCACCCAGGAGACCATTGCTAATGTCCAATGTAAAACTAACTGTGAAAGTTTACTTTTTTGTCAGGCGATTGTCACGTGTTCCATTAGTGAGTCAAGTTAGGTCAATGGCAAGCAAACTCTTATCCTAACCCTAAATATGTAGTTGTATTGCGCAAACATAATGCCCTGTGTAGACAGAAGTTTATTTTGAAAAGACACAGTGGAATGTTAAAAGCGAATATTGGCACGCCACCACTAACACGTCAAAAGCTGATGGTCGAGGAGTAAATAGGAACATAGTTTGCAGCTTTGAGCCACTGACCAAGCCTCGGTTGGGATGATAATGTGTTATGACATTAGCAGGAATGTAGCTCAACATGGAAGTTAGAGCAGTGCTCTGTTTATTTAAATGAACCAAGTGTGTCCCTTCCTAAAACTCGTAAAAACAATTTATTGTGTTCTCAATATTTTTTCAAAAATATCACAATATTAGTTTTTGGCCAAAATTGTGCAACCCAACTGGGGAGTGATCTCCGCTCATTCTCAGGTTGCTTAGTCTGTACTTTCACAGCTGGCAAAGTAATGTGTAAACTCTTGTGAAACCGAGATCTGGCTGTTTAAAGATTGCCTGTCAGGACAAATAAATACAATTAGAGAATATTTCTGGAATATGCACAGCATTCTTGGAAGATCGCAGCTTGCCAAGGTAGAGTGTTGTAAATTACTGTGGTCAGTGTGCGGCCTAAGAATTGGTTCTACTTATCCGAAATGTAAAATTTAAATTGATTCGAATCTGCTTAGAGAAAGTCTCTCATTAGCCACAAAACAGGGAATGTGAATGTCAGAAATGTAACACGAGAGGAGCAACTGGAATATCTGTTTAGGGCACAATTAAGAATACTCTATAATTGCTATTGCTGAAAAATATCAAATAATATCAAAAGTGGTGTTTTATGTGATGTCAACCGAATAGATTATAACAAGCAACTTTGCAACTACAAAGTGACTGGATCGTATGGACTGGATCTGGAGATTGACTCCAACTTTTGATTACAACTTAAATCAATTCATATTATGAATATATTCATGAATCGTATACATTGACCATACAAGTATCTTTCACTGCATCCATGTTTGAACATGCGCAATGTCATTTACTGGCTGAGTGATCCTGTGTCAATGTTGCCAACAGTAAGTACAAATTAATGAGTCTAGCTGGTCTCTTTATTTATCTGTTTTGCCAGTACACTCATCAGAGCTCATACGCTGTTATCAGCTGGGTGGTTTGCCAACATAAAGGCTAGCTGCATCCAGCTCTTCTCATGAGCACGGAGTGTGTGTTTACAGCAACTGTTCATGACTCAGCTCTGCCTGCCTTAGTTGAACACTGCCAGCAGATAACTCAAAAGGTATGGAACCGATTCTTCATCTGAACTGCTGCCGCTCCTACAACAACAAAAAGAAAGGGCCTTTGGCTGTTTGCTATGTGATTTGGAGGAGTCACCACCGTGTCTGCTCTGCACAGCTCCAACCAACTGTGCGGCGGTGTCCAAGTTGACTGCCGAATAAACAAGCACATCAGAGCCGAGAGTGTGCCAGTGGCAGAGCACACGGGCACAGATAACAAGCTTAAGCACTGGCCGCAAAGTATTAAGGCCACAAACTTTTTTTCTTTTCTTTTTTTTTTTCCAACAAAGCCACTGACTTAGTGCAAAACTGCTCCCTGTCAAGTCCTAGCTGGCAATGGACCACTAAGTAACCTGGCTGTCATAGCTTGACTAATTATTTTATTCTTATTAGCTTAAAGAGACATTTGAAGAGTTACTCATTGCACCATTACTGTTTAAGAACCCTGACTTAATCTATTTCCACATAGACATTAAGGATGTTTCTCTTAGGCACATGACATGCTTAGCTTTGGCGCTGAGGGATGGGGTTCGAGCCTTGCATCCAGGTAGTGTTAGTGTACCAACAAGGACGTGCAAACAGTAAGTATTGCATCTCTGTTTTCTACCAATACTTTGCCTAAACATTGTTGTCCCCCTGACCTGTGAATTCTGTGAGTTTAAGCAAGGCCAGCAAGTCAGAAATAAAACCTGTACTCAACTTTTCTATAGGGGCATTGGAAGGACGTGGTAGGGTTCTACAAAACCTGACACTATTAAGCCCAAAGGCTAGGAAATCAATAGGACGTCAGATAAAAGTCACATCAGTCTGTGGCCTAATAACAGGGCCAGCTAGCCGGAGAAGCAAGGAAGCAGCGATAAGTGAGGCTGCTTTGTGTCTGATGTCTCGGCCAGAAAAGAAGCCTGTGTGTCCGACATGTGGGAGTTGTCAGCGGGGAGGGCGAGCAAAGAGATCTTATGAAAGAAGTGCTCGGCAAACAGCACGTCATTAAATTTTGATGCGTCTCAATGGTAAATTGACAAATTTGAAATGCTGTTTATTAAGTACCTTCAGTTAGAGGAGCAATGTCCCCTGCTACTTATTGTTATACTTCATTTACTTGTCTGTTTGTGTTATTGCTCCCCACTTACTGTATGCACCATGCTCCACTGTCATTTTTAATTTCATGAAAAACAAAAAGGGATATATGCAGCTTTTATTGTTCCTAGCATTAATACCAGTCCTGCTGCTGTGCAGGCTATAAATAACTGTCATGGAATTGCACTGCACTGTGTGAAGCTACACAAGAACACATGAAATTAATTAGTTGAGCATTTCTTTTTTCATTAAAGTTTCACATTGAATCAAATCAAACAATCAGTTTTTATGCAAAAAGGACAATTTCAAACAAAGAAATGATGAATGTAATTATCAAAACAGTGGCAAGCACAGTCAATCAACTTTTCCTCTAATGAGCTTGTTGCTATGACTCAGGAGGAGACAGTGGAGTCACTCAGACAACCATGCTGAGTGTTGTTCTAGCAACAAACCAGGTCTGCGTTTCTGGGAAATGAGGGGATTTCTTCTTTTTTTTATAGACAAAGCACATATGCTGAATATTACATAGCTCACCATTCAAAAAAAAAAAAAAAAAAAAAAAAAAAAAAAACACAGTGAAATTTTGCATTGTCACAGGATCACTGGCTCTTTGGAAGTTTTCTTTACTATCAGAGAAAGAATCAAGAAAAACATATATTCTGATAACCTGTTCTGATCTCGAACTTCTGCCTGTGAGAAGACTCCGCCAGAAACGATGCATACGAAGGAGGAACCTACTGTAGATTGTTGGCAAATGCTAATTATTAGTCAGGTGGAATTGCATATCATTTTAAAGGCCCAACCTCTACATGAATTAAACAGGTATGCAGTGAGATGTGTAGTCAGTTTTGGTTTCTAATTTGTGTTGTCATGCTGGACAATGAGATGACCAAGTATCAAAACCTTGGCTCTTTGCTTTAAAAGGTGCATGCTGAGGGCTCCCAGCTAACACGACTTACAGTGAGTGCTAATAGTGCAAACAATGGGCAAGGTGGTCGCAGAGCTAATAGCGTTTACCTGAGAGATAACCAGAGGGTGGCTGCTGCGCTTCCGCGACTAAACGCTTGCACAGCTGGCCCTATATGTCAATAAAGCAAGGAGAAGCTTGGATAACAACAAACACAGAGGGAGAGCGACTTAAGTCAGTACTGCACTGTATCTTTACATAGTTCTTGCTGCTATACTAATGCTCTGAATGTTAAACATAGCTCTTTTAAGGTGAAACTGAAAGGCAGTATTTGCATTGGATGTGTGAATCTTCACTGGCCTCATCATTTGTTAACCTTTGACCTGTCAACGACTCTAACGCACAGCAGTTCTGAATGCATTTCAATGTATTGCATCCAATATTTGTGGACATGTGGTGGCCGATATCGGTAGAAATTTAACTTCAGTGCTGCAGAAACTCAACACAGTTCAGGCCCAAAATAATTCATACTCAGACATCACAGATTTCAGACATAAATCAGATATTCCCAAATAACTCACCAGTGTTCACTTCTGAGTATATGCTGCTCTTTGGGAGAGGATATCCCCTGTAATTTCCGTGTATTTGGACTCTTAAATCACTCTCCAACCCCAAGCCCTCAAGGGGATTATGGAAATGCAATTATTTTTTATCAATATGACAGCATAACCAACTCATACCTAGGCAATCTCATTACACCCTGGACTGCCAGATGCATAATCGGAACCTCTATTATCTCTACCTCTTTCTTGTGTCCCGTATGCCAGCAAATTCAATTGTAACGTCATTAGGGGCTTTTATAGGGGCAATGACCCTTGTGTCTTCCCATAAAAGATCTGAAGATCCAAAAGGGCGAGCTTATCTTTTATATTAGGACAAGCACCGCAAAAGGTCAAGATACTGATTCAGATAGGATGGTTCTCAGAAGTCTAAGTTGGAGAAAAGAAGGTGTACGATGTTCTATTTTTAGCCAATGCAGTTGATCAAACGTGCAAAAAAACGAACGTTTTCTAAGTTCCATCTTAAACAAGTCACAGAAATAACAGCACCACTTCTGAATAGTCATTCCGAGCAGACTCTACCAATCTCCAGTTGAAGCAGTGGAAGACATCCAAAATCTTTGCAAAGATCTACAGTTATTTTTATTATTACTTTTCCTCTCCATAGACAGGATAGCATGCCTTTGTGTTGTAGTACCCTGAGAGCAGCCCACGCTCCTCCTGCATCACCGTTGGAACATCATTTCCCGATATGACTGAATCAGGGGAGATATGCTGCGTATTGTAAAACATTAACAATAGGACCGCTGCCCAGTGGAAACAGAAATCTGCTCAAATGTTCAGCGCCAGAGGAATTCAAGTGAAGAAAACATCTTGTGTGTACCAGAACAAACTGAAAAGAAGTGTGCAACTTACACTCAGCGCCGGTATTTTGTTTTTAGGATGAATGCTGAAACAATTGGTGCATTCATTGGTTATTTAATTGACAGATAATTGTTACAAAAATCAATCAACTAAAAATGACAGATATTCTGTGTTCACTTTACTCTGTTCTATATGTTGGAATTTGTTGTTTAACTTGAGCCATGGAAATTTGTAACGGGCACAGACTTCTGCAAAAATATGAGGAAATATTTTAGGTCTGTTTTGAGTGGCTGCAGAAAATAAAGTCTATATATATGGTGAAGACTATTTATAGTAAGAATATATAAAACTTAGTATTGAATACCTAGTTATTCATAGCATCACCTTTGGACACAAATGTGCTTTGCTTTAATGCTAGTTTCAAGTAGTTATTTTACAAGTACAAACATTGTGTTTGAATTGAGTGTTCCGTGATAAGATATAAGTAAAATCAATGTCTTAAAACCAACAATCTCCAGCAGTTTTCACAAATATTGAGGTAGCAGTACAGAGCCTTGGCTGTTTTCATTGTTAGCTGACACCGTTGAAATCTGCTGTCTGTCTGCTCCTTAAATGACTTTATTATGTTACAGTTACAGGATGTTGAGGAAATGAACAAAGTTCGAAAATAAACAGCACTGGTCCCAGATGTGGTGAATATTTAGAAGGCTGAAAAGACATGGATGTTTTTTGTTGTTTGATAGAAACTGAGCGGACTTCTACATGACAGCTTAGATCAACAAAGTCTAAATAACAAAGAAGAGGGGTTACATGCTACTTCACCACTTGTTGTTAAGAGCAAAAACAAATGCTCTTTGTCAATGCCACCTTCACAATCAATCTGGGTTGTTCTGACCCTTACCGCCCAAAGAAACATATCCCCGTGGGGGGAAAGACAGGAAATAGTTGTGATTCTCATCAGTGACCTGTCAGGAGCCAGTGAGTGATGGCTTCCAACCCCCGATTTAATATAATTTCCAATACACCCGTCACATTTAATGGCATGTCGCTCTACAGGTACACAGTCAGTGGGTGTTGTTACAACTGGTTTCACTGTGACAAACAGCTTGATACCACTGCCGGAGCTGGAAATGTAAAACGATAATGATCATTTCAGCGGGGGTGATGGAAAAATATGACAAGACTGACAGTTTTTTGCCTTCATCCCAGTGGAGTACCAGAGTAACTTTTCTATTTGCCAAAATTCCCCTGTGCCTTCCAGTATAAGCGCCCATTAGAAAACTTTGTTACTGTTAGTGCCGGTTAAACCAAATTTCCCTTTTGGTTTGGTTTCTTTTGGGCCGCTGTGGATTCTATCATTTGAATTCTGAAGCAGACAAAACAACTTCTATCAAATTTATGCAGTTCATTTGCCTCAAGTGGGAACTCAAGAGAGTGATCTCCTGGGCAATCTACATAATTCTGGTAGATCCTTCCAGATACATCCGAAACTGAAAATAGGTTAAAAAGAGATTTATGTATTTTTGCTATTCCTCATTAAAATCTGAGATATAAATGTTTGTTTCTAATAGTCTCTCATTATTTATGACATATGTGGTCTGGCTTCAGTCTTAACTAATAAACAACTTTTTCTTTGTGACCTTTTTGTGACACGTGATATTGTCAAGCAGGGAGCTACAGTTGTAAAAACGACGAGGGAGATCTGGCAAATCCAAACAGTGTATGATAACTCCCATGTCAAAACATCTGTAACTTTTTTAGATGTTATGACAAAAACAGGAACACATTTGACAGATATTTTCCAAGTGAAAATTTTATTGCTTGTGTATACTTCTGCCTCTTGGAAACACTGTTGTAGGTAAATTTGTAATTTTTTTCTTGCTTCCGAACCACTTATTGACAGAAAGATTGGCTGCAGTAATCCCTTCATCTTTCCACGCTGACTTAAGCCTCTCGCAATATCTATCCATCTGGTACATAACAACGTTTGGGTCCCTTGGCTTATCATTTCTAAACCATCTCATGCCTTCTACCTCATAGAAAGACTTAATCACAACCTTGATGTCTTCCTTTCCAGCTGGCCAGTAAACAGATAGAGCCTTCTGCCAGTCTGAAAAGCTTTGACAGCTCATACAATCCTCTCGCCCAATCTCAGGAAAGATGCACATTGGCAATGATTGGATAGGGACGCCACATAATACTTCTGCCTGTGGCAGGGTTTGGTCTGTCTGTGTCGTCTGGGTATATGACCATTCAATTTGAAGAAACTTACATTTAACATTACTGCTTTGTTCCTAAACATTTTGGCATTTTGCCTTTGGACAGCTAAAAGATTGTTACATTGCTTAATTAATCCAAATTATTTTTTTTTGCAAGCAAAAATGCCAAAGATACAAATGTTCCAGATTCTCAAATTTGAGCATTTTTCTTTGTGACTGTTGTTGGAACATCATTAACTCAAGAGTTTGTCAGACGAAAATAAAGTTCACTTATATAATATATAGAATAAAATATAGAGTATTAGCTCTAGCTCCCTTAGTATTTTTGACACCTATTTAGAGATGTAGGGCTGAATCCAACAATGTACCTACACTATGAGCCCTTTCTTCATACACAGTAGCTCAGCAATCTTCTGTAAATCTGTCGCTGGTAGCAGTCTAACCTAATAATTACTGCTAGCTCCAAGCACACTCCTTGTGGCGAAAAGTGGGCTCCAGTTGAAAAGCAGCCTAATGTCAGCAGCACTTGTGATGAGGTCCTGTCCCCCTTTTGTCTCAATTGCTCACAGATGTTCCTCGCCTCAGATCCCACAATCCAACATACTGTAAATAAAAGGCCTGGCTGGACACGAACCAGTAAATCTGAAACATACTACTGGATTATCAATAGAGCCTGAAGCCCTGAGGCAGGCGGTGCCAAAGACAACACGCACCATTTGATTTAACATTTGCAATAAGCTATCACACTCGGCGGCTAAGAAACAACTTCTGCTGCTGTAAAGGGTTTTGCAGTTGTATGGGCAGCATGATGCAATAGAGCAGAAGCTAATTAATGACCAGCAACTGATACATTAACTTAAAATTAAATGTCCTGTCATTAGCTTACAGTATATCCCATTACATCTCGTTTCTGATGAGATGTATTAAAAGCTCAAAGTAGTTACTGGGTTTTCTAACCCTATGCTGCCTGGGTTTGACCATGGCCTGAGCTGGTCTTGCATTCAGTGATAACAATAAAAGAAAAAGTGAGACCCAGGCTCACTTCAGTTGTAGTGCACTTCATAAACAGCAACTCCTACAAGTGACTGTATCACATAGCCTTGAAATCCTTAGAAAGATAAGAGCTAATGCTTTGCACAAAGCGTTTAGCCATTGTGACTAAAAATGTCATATCAGGACACAGATCTGAAAAATAAGAGCGTTGAGCCAGCCATTGTGGAGCTGACGTGCATGATGTACCATGCTATTGATTAAAAGATACATTTATTCAGTCTGGCATATGTGTGACTTAAAGATATCCATCTTTATCTTCCACAACTTGTTCAAATGCAGATATTACAACATAACTTAATGTTGCCCCGGCTACTAATGGGTCGCCGGAATCAACACTAAGTGTGCATTATAACTTGACTCAGCTCCACAGCCTTGTTCACTAAACGATAATAGAAGTAGGGCATGGCTGACAGTTCTTTGGCTCTGGCTTGAAGCCCTAGTAAAACAGAAACAATTAATGGACTATTAATGAGAGGAATAGAGCCCTTTTAAGTGGCAGAGATAATGGGGCTTTTCATAAGGCCTGACAAACGTGGCCAAACCATAGAGAGAAGGTGAGCCAGAGTAACTAGGAATAAGTGAGAATTTGATTTAATAACTTGTTTACTTGTTTGACAGTTTACACAAGGTTATTATGGAATTATAATCATTTCTGATTTTGTTGCGTTGACATGCTGACTAATAACCCTAACCACCATGACCACTGTTCAGAAAATGCACTTCATGTTGAAACTATGGTTATAGTTTTAATAGCATTACTTTTTCTGATTCTGGTATTTTTCTTAATAATCACCCAAATATGTCATCACTTTTGAAAAACTAATTGGAACCAGTTAAATGCACTTCTTGAGGCTTGTGATCCATTCGCCACCCAAGAAATCCGCCTGAGCCCAGATTTTTGTGTTGAGGGCACAAGAAAAAAAAAAACATTTCCCAGGATTACAAATATTTCCATGACCTTAACCGTCCCTGGAAACACTGTTCTTATAAAAGGCATCTCAATCACAATATCACAATTATGATATACGAGAGCCATTTTTATGATTAGAGCACTCGTTAAATCCATTTAAAGGCAAAAGCTGCTATATTCCCTCGGCAACCTTTGTTCTTTATTGGTTGCATTTTGTTTGCTCAGCATCCCATCAGCTTGCCGAAGCCTTTCCCATTATAGGTTGGTGTCTACTGTGGGTGTTAACTGGTTTGGCGCTGTTGAGGCCTGTCTAAGCAACGATAGCTGCAAATTGACAAGGGGCCAGTTAAGCCCCCTGGTAGAACCCTGCCCCGATTAATTAGAGCCATGGAAGATGGAAAAAATATCTGGAGCTTCGTGCTCCTGTAATCCCTCTCCCTCCAGAGATCATGTGCTCAGAGCTTGACCAAGCAAAACACAACGAAGATGACTTGGTAAGATCCTCTTTCTGTTTATTCCAGTTTTTTCATAGATCTCCGCTCCACCGTCACCGGCAAAATTAACTGTAGGCAATCCAAGAGAGTTCTGAATATGTTATTTTATTTGAGCGTAAACACAAAGCCATGAGAGACTACTGATGTTCCTTGGATAAAGATGAAAAAAGGGAGATAAAAAAAAAGCTACTGTTGAGGTTTTAGATGAAATGAACCCTGAATGTAGTATTTTTGGACAAACCCCTAGAGAGTCTGGCTTTGTTTAGCAATCACACTATTTCTCCCAAACCGTCTGCCTTTAATAAAGTCATTATGGATTGTGTTTTCACCAAGCTTTTTCTGTGTGCTCTGTCATTTTGCAAGAAGAAACACAGCATATAATCAAACCAACAAGCCATAAAAATGACTGTGATAGGCATAAAATAAATAGAAAATGCAACACAGAAGGCTTTTCAACAAATAGATAAACACAAGAGGCAAATATAAAGATTATACGTGATTTTCTGAGCGTTCATAAGGAAAGCTGAAAGAAGAACTACAATTTGTATCAAATTTCTGTAGTTTTTTCCGGCCAATATTTTCATCACTGATAATAACATTGCGATGACCAGTGAATTACTGATGTCTGAGTAGATAGCAACATTGCTTAGAGGAAAAAGCCAGACAGGGAAAGAAACACAAACAATACGGCAACAGTCACGGTTCTGATCTGAAACAGTTTTGATTCTCGGATGAGAACGGCAGGAAAAATAATCTCAAATAACCAAGAAGAGAAAGCACTCTATGGTAATAGCAAACCCCGGGTGGGTGGAATATTAGCTGCCAATTACAATGCCCCAAAGATATCATTTACCTTCGCCCAATACTAATTATTGCTGAATACAACTTTAATGCATCATAATGTAACTAAACGGAACCTTCGTACGTTAGCTGCTAGCGTCAGTGTTGCTAATGTTACCAGCTCCCCTCCTGTCAATTTCAGCGCTGATTTGTTGACAAAAATCTTACAAAAGAAAAGTAGCAAACAAGCCTCTGGTCAAGCATTCGGTGCCAATTTCCAAATTTCCTAACTTGGCATTGTGGACACTGTTCAATAAGTAAATACACAAAGTGCTGTGGTTCTACACCCGACCTAGAGGTGGCCAAAGGTTTAAGAGTGGGGTTCCTCCTTGGGTTCTGAACTTTGTCCTTGCCTCCTTTTTTGATCTTCAACAATAAACTCCCCACAAGCAATAACTCCCATTGACTTCTGTTTCTGTCATCTCGGCTGGCTAGAATTACTCCTCAGATCTATACAGAGCGTGACCCTGAAAAGTGTTTTCAATTACTGCTGCTGGTGTCGACCTCTTGTGCTGAGCTTATCGGAACTGAACACCCCAAACTTTAAACAAGGCCAGTAAGTAACGCTGAGCTGCTTCTATCCACAACATGAATTACACATTTAAAAATGTCTCACAGTACCAGGCATGGTATAATTATAGAGTAAATTATGTGTGTAACATAGAAGCATCTGTAGAGGGACTTTGGTTCACATTGGGTTCAGTGCAATAAAATGAATATATCACAGTGAAATAGCTACTCTTAAGTTCTAATGGCCCCCCACTTGTGTTGTGCATTGTGCTATCAGGTGACCTCGCCCCGTGCAGGTCAGGGAACACACTGTTCGGGCAACGCTCCCACAGGCCTTGCATGCGAAGTGTGCCTCCCAAAGAGATGGAACGTAATCAAGGTTTACGGTTGGGGAGTCACATGACCCACGGCAGAGTGCAACCTTGGGGAACGTTTGAATTGATGCTGGAGCGAGACTTCCAGGAGCTAAATGTTTGTCACCATGGCGACGGTCAAGTAAAGGCCAATGGAGGCTCTCCAGTCCCCTGAGTTTGGGATGGATGTAAATAAAAGTAGAGTAATGGGTTTTTAAACCAGTATTAATTTGTCAACAACATGAATCAGTCACATATTTGAGCAAACAGATTGATGCTGAATAAACAGTTCAGAAGGGGTTAAAGGATGTCCTCACAGATGTTGTTGCTTCTTTTGGTCTAACCATTGGAGACAACTGTGTCTAGTGAATTGAGTAAATTACAAACCTCTTGCAGCCTCCTTCAAGCCTACAGAGGCTGAGTGTTTGATCCTCATAAGACGGATCCAGGCGATGCTTGAAGAAGTATTCTACAGATACTTTACTTATTTAAATGTACCAAAATATTCTCTGCAAAAATATTCTTTTACAAGTAGCATCAAACACTCAAATCTTACTAAAAAAAAATATATTTTGCTCTTTTATTGTTCCCTATGCATTACTGCATTTTGATATTTTTGTTGCTTTTAAATGGGAGAGAATATTTGATGATCATAGAGGTAATATATGTGAGATCTCTCTTTAACGACTGTTAGACCTCTGCTCAGCTAATGGTGGACTTATGTTGGTCTCAAGACATCCCCAAATCTATGAACTTGTGGACATAATAAAGCATTAGTAGTAAGGGAGATGTGATATCAATGAAGCACAGTGCAATCCCATTTTCAGGACTCTGCAAGCATGTACAATCAGTCAAACTAAGTGACATCGCCTGTGTGAACAAAGGTGTGATTTAATCTGTAAAGCAAGCAGAGTCAGTAAATATAAATTGTAGCTGTTAAATAAATGGACTGGAAAACAATGTACAATACGTTCACTAAAGTGTACAGAAGTACAGATGAAATGGTTTCTTAAAACTGTACTGAAATGAGTAACTTTACACCACTGGATTTGGGTGGAGTCTTTTTTAACCATTTGTCTTGTTGTGGTTCTGTGTATACTACTTGGACCAAACAAATCCCAACACTAATTAAGAAAACAATACGTAAATGTATGTGGAAATGAGTACAACTACAAATGCAGCTGCCACTTTAAATGCAAACTCTCTGTGAACTACACATGATTAGAACGGCTTCTTAACCCTTAACATTTCTTAACAACCCCGTTTGATCGGCAGAGGTGTGCCAACCCTTTCCCAGCATCCCTGAGTTATTATAGCCCTGGCACGGCACCGCGTTGTCTAAGGTGGCGACTTTGCTCGTATAAATGGTTTAAGTGTAAGCTCTGCTCCGACTGATTTGCAGTGGCACCGATAAAGTTCAAATCCTCTACCCCTTTCCTCCCCTCTGTTCCTCTCACAGGAGTCCTTGCTCTCGGCTGCTCGCCATGACACAGTGCTAGGCCAGGCAGGACATTCCCATCAATCACACTTAGTGGAATGAAGTGTGGATGAAGTTAGTGATGCAGCGGTGGTTGTGATAATGGCCTTGAAGAGTTGGAGTCTGCCAGCCTTCACCATCTCAGTTTCAGAGATGAAGTAGACCAAGTTTTCTGGAAAGAGGAGGATCCCTACCCAGAGAATACCAGGGATGTGATTCATGGAACATTCCAGAGATAATTCCCGTATCACTGCGTATCAAACTTACCTTACCCAGCCCACAGATTTTATACAAGTTGCATATTTCATCCCCACTGAATTTAGTGAATCACTAAATGACCACCTCAGTGAAAAGTATCCTTTTTAAATATTGACTTCCAGCTCTGTTCAATGATATATAACCTATGCAATTAAATTTGACCCAACGTTAAAAAGTATGGATATGGTCATCTTTTAATGCAGAGAGAAAGATTAAAAGGTTCAAAGAGAGTTGGAGGGATATTTTGCCCTGATAGCAAGACAGCAGGCATCCGATATGAATTCCACCGGTAAATGTCTCTCAAAAAACTGCAGCCTCAAGTCTGCCTCCAGACCTCTGAACGACTGCCAACATCTCAGTTTTTCAGTTGATTCTAGTAGGTCTGGTGTTATGCTTATTGACGAGATTGAGGCAGATTTACAGGCTGTTGTGTGTGGACCTGCAGAAATAGCAACTTACAGAAATAACTGAAAACTGAAGCGTTTGATCAATGTATCCACTGCTCCTAGCCACCTCTTCCAACCTTATTTTTGTGTTGATTGAAAATGTCTTTGGGGGATAGGACAAGTCACTTGCCACTGATTGGTTAGGGCGTTAAAGTGCTAACACGAACACAATGTCAGACAGAATAATGAAGTGAAAACAAAATGGCAATTCAGTTTGATATTCAGGCTATGTTCCCTCAGCCTCGACATTCACATTTGGGTGGATAAACACAGTAGTCCATGCCAATTCCAGGCCTCCCACTCCAGGCCTCCCACTTAATCCAACAGCCCAGGCGTTACTCCCCTGGATCTCTGATAATTCAAAGGTTGGTATGTGTGTCTTTTGGAATGAGAGTTGGATTTGGCAACATGGGTAATTGCAATCAACTTAAATAGTGTTGGCTGTGTTTTATATGTTTACAATGAGACAGCATCATCTCATGAGGGTCTACTAAAAGTATTTTAACGTGATACCACTGGTGGCTAACTATGGTTGCAGATAGTGTTCGAAATAAAGTCTAGATTTGAATATTAGGAGCAACTGGTTGTGTGACAATATTTTTATCAGGATGTCAGTGTCAACAGGAGGAGAAACTCAACGCTGATAGTCTTTTGCGACACAATGCAATGCAAAATTCTAGCTTGAGTTGAATGTTTCATCTCACGCAAATATGTGAATTCTGCATATTTTTGTAATTCTGTATATTCTCTTAATTTGCATGCGTCGCACAAAGTAGTGTTTTTGCGTTTATTTTCTGTTTAATTGCACCACATGGAAAGTTTCCAACAAGTTTCCAAATATGTTGGTTGTAAAATAAGTAAAAAGTATGGAGTACGAATGTGTAGCAATGAAAAAATGGATATCAGCTAATCAGATTTTCCAATAAAAAAGCATGAGTTAAAATCCAATTAGGTGAATAACTGTAATACTTGAAATGTAAATCCAACAACATAAGAACATTGGTGTGGATTTAATGCACACACCGAGTCCTTCATTTCACAAAGTACCTGTCTGACAAGCGAATGCAAGTCATAATTAAAACAGAAGCGAGAGGCCTTTCTGCATGAATCATTCAAACAGTTACCATGTTCCTTGAAAAATGAACACGTCTGGAAATAGACGTGTTGAATGTGTTGATGAGCAGATGTGAAAAACCTCTATTCATCACGGAAGAACTTGCTGCAGTGCAGGCTTTTCCAGCCCTATCAGCTGGCAACGGATATCTGCACAGGAACAATGATCCTCATTCATCCATCTCTTTGTGTTTTGCTCTAGTTCTGTTTTAACAGTAATTAAATGCTATTTACCTGGTACATCTTGCAAATTTAAGTGGATTTGTACCCTTGTGCACACATTGTGCAACGTGTCTCAACAACTATAGTTCTGATAAACCCATCAGAGCAGGGGAAAAAAGGAAAAATCTTCTTGCATTTTTACTACATCAGTAAATCACTAATGTAATTTAAGTGCAATCATCATACAGGCATACACTAAGAGCTGAGACTACCGGTGAGGTCTAGATAGGTGGTCATAAGAGTCCAAATTGAATTGCAAACATTTGTTTTCCTTGACAGAAGTTGAAAACCTCTGGCACTCTTTGTAATTTGCTGTAAGAGCATCGGCTACGTTTTTTAAAGAGGAACTTTAATTGAAATTGTTCACTATCCCGTTAAAGCAGCAATGAAAAAAAGCAGAGGATGTCATAGTGAGTTCCACTGCATAAGTCCGGAGGTGTGTGTTTCAAATCTAATCTATATAACTAAAACTTGAAGTCGACGTTTACGCTCATTTTCCCAGGTAGTTTCATATCCTGCTTGATGAATGGGGTTCTTTGAGGGCAAGGGCCGTTAATGACTACAGCAAAAATTCGCTGGAGGGGCAGCGTTTCAATTCGTGCATGAAAAATGATCATCGACGACCCGAAAATTGGGGGGAATCGACCAGGCAATGAAGCAGAGGTATGACTATGTGCTCTGAATTTATATCCCCCTAAAATGCAAGAGGTCCATTAAACGCTTCAACAGCCAACTAATTGATGCAGAGGTTTTTCTGGAAAAAAGATGCATTGAAGTTTAAAAAACGGAAAGGACCATATTTTCAACACTAATATAATTTAAAACAAAGCCGGACCGAGGGCAGAAAAACAGGTCTGATACGAGGGCAAGTTCAAGACCCCATCACAACGTGCTCCGGACAAACCGCTCCAGACCAAAGGAAACATCATCAGGGTTGGAATTCCAGCCGTCGCCCAGTCAGACAACAGACAGCAGCTGCACAGAGACGAGTCCATTTATCTGGACCCCCAAGAGGCTACTCAGTAGGGCTTTCATTACCCCAGCAACTCAAACAGAGTTATACCATTTGTTCTCAACGCTACAACTGTACCTCTGTTCTGTACAGTATGATAGAGCTCTCTACTAAAAGAGAGGCTGCCCAGGAGTGAAGGCAGCGAGAGGCAGAACTAACAAACATACACCCACTGGCTTCAGAGAAAGTATACTGTGTTTCCTGATGCGAGCTTCCATTTCTCTTCTGCTCTGATTAAAAGGGATCCGTGCTTTTTCTCATTACGACTAGATATTGAATTTGTCACCCAACTGTAGTATTGAAAATAGAACTGCTGTACCATGTCATCTCAAACATTTGATAAAATACTCGGCCTCACAGAACCCCAACACGTCTTTGCTTCACCAATGATTGGAGAAAACAAACAGCAGGAATGTTGTTATGTCTCCCATCACCACATTATGATAGTGTGGGGATAGTCGAAGCTCACTGCAGACTTCTAATTCTTTTATGACTGTAAGAAAGCTCTGAAATAAATAAAAAAAAAAAAAAAAAAAGATTGTTTACATCATGGCATGAGCTGTGGACAGCACTTGGAACTACACAGGGCTAAATGGCTGGGTTTGTTTGACTTACTGACAGCATAAATATACCAACAGTGCATTCCGAAGTGAAATTGAACTCCTACCACTCAAACTGACATAGTCACACCCCCTTCACCTCCACGTTCCCAGAGCATATCCCTCATTCCCAATTCCTTATGGCGAGGACCACCAACCGAAGCTCTCATATCCTGTTACAACTCCTGACAGTTGTGCAAACGGAGCAGGCAAATTTCACAAGTGAGATTTTTTTTTCCAGTGCCAGCTCTGTGTGCTTTTGGAGGTCCTACACAAATATACTTTCATGGTAGTACGTCTCCTGCATTGATGGGGTCCAATGGCTTTTCTTACCAGATCCCCAATGTTTGACTGAGTGCAGTGTCACGGTGAAAGGAACGCAGCACTTGGCTGGGATCCTGTTTAAATTAGTAACCAAGACACATAAAGAAAACTAACACATTTGTGGGGCCATAAGTGTCTGCAGAGTTGCAAAAGCAGTATGTTAATTCAGCTGTGTGGAAAATAAAAGCTCTCTTTTCAGAAAGACAGAGCCTGCTAGATAGAATTTGCCAGCAATCCCCTTACTACGACTCCTCTCTTTGAAAATGGGGGGGCACATCTGCTCGTCTCTTCCTCTAAATTCATTTTTAATGAAAAAGAGGTGCATCTGGTATCCCTTTTAGGTTCACTGGACTGTGTCACCAGCTCAGACAGTATCTTCATATAGCTTGCTTGTGCACAAAAAAAGAGAGGGGATGTCGGGAGAACAAGTAATTACTGTAAGCTAGTGTGACAGTACACATAAGGCACTGTCTGAGGCACGGAAATAGTTAAAAACCCCTTAGGAAGAAGGAAACAGGGTTGTATCACTGTATTTGTTTCATCCAATGGCAGAACAGATAAGTGCTGTTGTGCTTTATGTTTATATGGAGAGAATAATAGGGCAAAGTATGCCTCGCTTCAGCTGAAGATTAAACTACTGTGCAAGCACATCTGCCAGGGGACTCAAAAGACCTGGCAACGCAGCCTACATCGGCTCATAAAAAAGAAAAACAGTGATGGAAATAGTCATAAGGATACAGAGCTACCTAGGGACACAAAGCAATGCGTCTCCAGTGGAGCCAAAGCAGCAATTTGGCTGCCAAAGCTGCAAGAAACATGAGTGCTGTAATATCCAATGAGGAGAGAAAAAAGCAACAGAGGAAGCCTTCGTTGTTGGCTGTTAAAGAGCGTGGAGATGCAAGTCTGAGTGCTTCACAAACTAAAGGATGCCTTTTTTCGACCAGTTTAACAAAAATGTGTGAACAAATGTGATTCTCTATCCTCCTACATACAAATGCAAATAGATTTGAAAGTGTATGTCTTTTCCTTTCTCTCTTTGTTTGGGCTTTCCTTCCACACTAATCCAGTTTTACACCTCTTTTAAATTGAGTTTTTAAAAAAAACCCACTCTTTAGAGAGGGCTTTTTGAAATTGCTGACGTTAAACTTCACAGACAATTATGCAATTATTTCTGTTTGGTTTAGTTAACATTATGCCCTCATAATAACTGCTGAGACCTGGTTTGCCTTGTTTTTTTCTTCCAATTAAGTTTTCTTGCCCTGTCTGACTTGTTCCCCTTCTCAAAACTCAACTTACATGTCCAACCAAATGATATCATACTACAGTAGGAGGAAGTTATGATCCACTGGTTTGGATGCATTACAACTCTCCTATATATATTTAATCCAAAGAAATCAGAACTCAATAAAATTAATCTGTGGAAGTTTGGTTCAGTGACTTGCAGAGTATTATATTTCTCAGAGTTCACACATCAGCTCAGGTTTCAGATCTCTGGAGATGTGAGAGCTCTTGGGGAATGATTATCTTACCACACCCAGTCTTATCAAGTTTATTTTGTGGTTTAACACTGGTACAACCATGGCAACTACGGGGGAGGAAATCAATGATGTAGCAAGCAGAAAATGTATGTTGAAGACATAAGCAAGGTGTATGAGACAGATGAAACTAGGTATGTCTTGATTACAATTTAGGAGGACAGCTGAGACATGAATGCTCAAGTTTCATATTAATAAATCACTGGAAAATGATGTTGGGACATTTTAATGCTTTAAAAAAATGCAGCAATGTTCAATAACAAGCCCCAATAATCTGCCAATTGCTTCTAGATGAAAAAAAAAAAAAATTCAGCTACAGTGAAATGAGAAACAAAATAAGAAGAATCAAATGTAACAGAAAAGCGATCATATAGGATAGTTGTCAGTGCAATCAAAATGACCCATTAGAGCATATTCTGGTTATGGCAAGGGTTAGGTTTCTATCTGGTATTGACATTTATGTCCGTCTGTGTTTGTGAACTGATTTTTTTTTATGACTATAGCGTTCAAATGGTGAAAGAAGCAGTCACGAAAAGTCTGTCAATTCACCGTGGGCCCAATTTGGCATCAGGAAACATTAAAGATGTATAGTTGAGATCAAATCCTGGTGTATTTTTCAGACCTGTTTTTTGAGGGTTTTATTTCATTTCTCATTTCTGAAACAGTTGATTTGTAGTTTTATATTCTTCCCCCTAGGCTATGATCGCCGTGACACTAATCCATAAAAATATAGTTCATTTTAGGGTTAGTATTCTTTCTGATGGGTAGTTGGCATCATGCAAAATGTTTATTTGGCAGATGCACAGTAAGGGAGAGAGAATGGATGCAAAAAAGGCTTATTTTTCATAGTGTATACTTTACAGAGGAACTAAAGGGTACAATGGTAACTTTTTTTCTTATCCTTTGATAATCCATCCATCCATCCATTATCTGTAACAGCTAATCCCAATCAGGGTTGCAGGGAATCCTTTGATCAGATACAAGATAGTGTAAGAGTGCATTGTATCCATTAAACCCTCCTCCAACAGCCTCAGTTTTAACCAAAACAAACCTAGGAATGCTAGCTTCATGCTAATTGGTTCAACCAGTCCAGATGTAAACTCAGTTGACCTCTATGTCCATCAAGGCTGATGAAAATCTGACAATGACGAATGCCCTATCATCCCCAACGGACACGCAAATAAACGACCATTTTGTTTCCATTGACAACAATACAGATGGAATTCTCATCCTCACAGCAGCTGCAGTCCAACAGTGTGAAGGTGAATTGTCAGACTCTTTCCAAACCGTCTAGACTTTTCATCGTTCCAGACCAGCATGGGATCCCTGATAGTAGAAATCTATTCTGCAAAATGCTCAGAACCTCTAATGAAGAAATGAAGCATGGAGGAACCATGACGGACTGCGGCCAGAGGGACCCATACTGAGGGAAAGAGGGCTACTGAGAGAGGGATGGGTAGAGTGGAAAGGGTTTTCCAGGAAGGGAAGAAAGACAGAAAGAATGAAAAGGAAGGAAAGACAGAATGACAAAAAAGAAAAGATCATTTTCGTGTAGATCTTATGTTTGTTAGGTCTTTTTTTGAACCGATACTTTTCATTTCAGTGGCAGTGGAAAATGTATTTCTTGCACTTGTGTGCAAGGTGTATTTTTAAAGTTTAAAGAGGAGAATGTTTGACCAGCTCACAGACCACTTCAAGTTTCCGAGTGGACGGACTTCAAACAAGGACTTCAGTCCTCTCAAACCTTTTGACGCTGACTAAATGTTGAACATACAAAATGTCACGATAAAGAAAAAATATTATAATCCCACTAACAGCCTGTAGTTAGCTGTTTAATGACATTCTAGCTCCAATTTCTGTCATTGGAAGAATATTCTGAGCCGTGAAGCTAAAGTTAAAGTAATTCAAATCAATATGCAGTACTAAAAACACATAATTATTATAAATGTTTGACAACTAAGTTTTGGAACAGTTTAATTAATATTTTTGCATACAGCTACTGATACTGCTATTATAACTGCACACCATTGACTGAGAATATCATATGATACCAATGTCGGTCAGAACCACTTTACAAGGCGTTTATACATGTGAGCTTGTTTGGATGCTTTTCTGCTCCCTAAAGACTAAAGGTCGATGAATGCCGCTTAAGAATACACAATATGTCGAAGTTGTACATTGTGTACATCTGGGTGTGTGCTACTTTGTTTGGCTCGGTGTCACCTTTAGCCCCCGCCTTTGGCACAAATGTGCCAGGCTGACTCATTGTCTCAGGTGAAGCCAAGCGGAAGACATGGCCGCCCCATTCCTCAAAGCCCCGCCTTCCTCAAAGCTCTCCTTATCTCACACACACACACACACACACACACACACACACACACACACACACACACACACACACACACAGCCACCAACAATAAACCCCCACCTCAACAGTGCTACCTCCTTACCACCACTACTCAAGGGACTCCCTTTTTTTTTTTTTTTTTTTTTTTTTTTCAGCCTGCCTGCCGAGGGACTTCAGGGATCACATCACATATCGGTCTGGCGCCTTGCCTCCTGCCACCAGCAACAGTCATTGGGGGTGGGCGGTGGGGGTGGGGGGGACCCTTGCTCAGAATGGCTCAGCACCGCTCTACTTTCTGCACCGACCAGTCGACGCGCCTCATTATTTATGACATTTCTCCGCGATTATTAATTCATCAGAATTATATTATATTCCAGACATCATCCAGACACTGTCACGTCTGAGGGGTCCCTCTGGAGACCCAGCAGGTCCTTGAGTCGGCCCCGCCCACTCCGTCAACGCCCTGTTATTCCACATCTCTAATTGGGTTTTGTTTATGGGTCCTGTGATCACTGGCGACAGCATGATCGGTGCCGTTGCCTCCCAAAGTCTAATGGGGGGGAAACTTGTCTATTTATCTGCCGCCTGCTTCACTTTCACTAATCACTTTGTCATCTAGCAAAGAATGGTTTCATTCATCTGTAAATATTCTAATAATGTCTGTATGATACTGATGCAGTATCAAAGCCGTGGCAGATCTTTCATTGTTCGAGATTACTAATTCATGTACCCAACATTAGAAATGCAAGCCTGTGATATTAAGGGCCTCTGTTGTCTTGTCTTGTGTCTGTTGAGGGTTTGGTGGGCGGGGTAGTTAAGGAGAGTAGAGACGCACCGATCGATCGGTAGCACATCCAAACCGGCTGGATTTCAGCTGATCGGCCATGAGCGGTTACTGGCCAGTCAGTGTCATATTTCCTATATTTTGCTGGGTCACATTTCTATGTGATAGTTTTACGTCGGCACACAGCGGCATCCACAGTAGTGTCACAGCCACACACACACACACACACACACACACACACACACACGAGCTCTGGTCTATCCTGAACTCTATCTTGATGTTTTATGAAATAGGTATTGAAGAGGGAATTATGACGTGATTAACTTCCTAACAGTTCTTATATAAATAATTAAAATAGCTAATGAAAACATTTTTAAAAGAAAACTTTATTGACGGTTTACACTGACTTCAGGACGGTTGAACGGTTCAATTCCAAGGCTTGGCCAAGTGGCTTAAAATCATTAATTAACATCATTAATGCAGCTCTGAGCTTTTATTGTAACATATACAGTATTAATCTAGGAAAAACTGATTGAACTTCAAGCAGTACCTTCACTCACATTCAAGTGGTTCATCTAATGCTCAACTCTTTTGACAAAACTGGCGACAATATTTTGCTATCACAAAAGTGGTATTATCAAAGTACAATCAAAGTTCCTGAGTGCTTATGCAATGCAAGCAATCACTCACAGGAAGATTCATTCTATGATTATGGCAGCAAATTGACCATAACGTGCCTACAGGGGGTTAATAGGGTTTCTGATCGATACCAATTACCGGTTGCGGTGATTGTTGTCTCTTAAATGTTACTATCAGCCACATATATTGGGAAGAGGAAGAAAAAGAAAGAAAAAAAGGAAAATGAAGAATATAGGAAGATACTTTGTTCAGTTGTAGAATTGTGCACAGTTTCAATATAAAAACTGAGACATTCGCAACCTACTTACAATAATGATTTGGTTTTCTGTAGGACTTTCCCGAAATGTGATATTTCATCACCGTGTAAGATCAATTGCTTGTCAGGGTTAACGCTCGCTAGCCGCGGCTCTCCAGTCCTAATGCTCATCATTACCAGCCCCTCTGATAAGACGATTCGGCTGCCTATAAATCAGATGCGACTTGAGCCTATTGAGACACATTCAGTCTTTTCTGAGGCCATCTTTATGCAAATAGCAAAGCAAAGCATCTGTCTAAGTGAGGCTTTTGTTTATAGATATCCTACATGCACTGTGAAAAGCCAAGAATCAAAAGCTTTGAAGCCAAGTTGAGAAATTATCTTCATACATCCTCTCTAAACTTTCTGAAGCCTGCAAAGAAACCGAGTTTCATTTGGTCATAAAGAATTATGTGTCGGCTGCAGTTTCTGTATCTCTCATTAAATTAATCTCCCTCCAAAAGACGCGTAAAAATGATAATGAAATTCTTTTAGGAATTTGTTTTTTTTTCTCCCCACTCTTTTTCTCTATAAAAACCTCGGCTTGAGAAATGGCTGGCTGAGAGACTTGTCAGCGGTGTGAATGAACGGGGAACAATAGAAGACGAATCTCTCCTCCCTGAAATATAAGTCTCTAAGCAGCTCTGATCAGACAATAGTGAAACACAGAGAGAGACAGCAGCATGTAGAATTAAGGGGGGGGGAGAAGCTCTATGAACCCACAGCTGATGTGGCAATACTTCTGTGTAGGTTAATGAAGTCCTAATCTAGACTTTGCTGAGAAATCATACTCTAAAGCCCCCCCCCCAAAAAAATTGCATTAATGTAAAGTGGCTTTCTGAGTACGCCATCTTTTTGTGGACACCAACTGGGATGTAGGCTGCAGCATCTGAGCGCCGCATCAGATCCGACACAGAATGCTCCAAACATAGACAAAGAGCCCCCTACACCCATGGCGAGCCGGAGGACAGTGATTAATGAGGCCACACCGGTCGAGAGTGGCTCCCTTATAATCCACCTCCACTCTCGTCTGCGCTTCAGCAGTGAGAGTGTCAACAAGTAAGTAATGACTGCCAAGATGTCCGCTGTTACATTTCCTGAAAACATTGCAGTCCTTATCACCTCGCAGGGCTGCCTTCACATGGTGGTGGTACAAGGCTGGAGGCAAACTACATGTCAATTATTTAGATGGCATTTAAGGCTACCAGTGCTGTGGTAAAGTGCAACTTGGTAAGATAGGTGGGTTTTTTTCTTTTTTTCCTGTTTTGTATCTTTAGTCGCAGCTGTAAATGAGAGTTCGGCTCAGGGATGTAACTGGAATGCCGAAACTAGCCCACATGGTTTGAATCATATTATCATTACTGATACTGCGATATGGGTAATGCATCAAGATTCACATGTGAAATAGGGCTGGGTAATTGGCAATCGATTACAAATCATTTAAATTTCGACAACTTCCGTTCGTGTTTCATACGAATGGCCTCGCCCGCTGAATGAAATCATTCCCATGGAGAAAGAGCTGCGGCCAAAAATCCTCGCTCACGATCCTCCAAAGCGTGGAAGTATTTTAGACGGAGACTGAAAAACGTGGCGTTCTGTAAGCTCCGCAAATTGGAAATGGCTTATCACAGCAATGCAACTGCTGAGCGTGAACACTTCCAGAAAGTGAAAGCATCCCAGAGAGCTTTGTCTAGATGGCGGCGGCGGCGGCAAAACAACACACATTGTTTACTTTTTTGTTCCCTCCAAAACATGTTGTATTAGGATTATATTAACAAGTGGAACGTGTTCTTGTTAGTAGTCGTCACTTACAATAGCTTTTCAATCGTTACAGACTGTTGCTATTCTGTGGCTGTTGTTGCCGTCTCTATTTTGTTCATCTTTACTGCATATTATTTCAGTGATGAAATGAATCCCTTTCGTAACCATTTAAAATTTAAAATCAAGTACATAATTTACAATACTGATTCTGTAGTTTAGGGAAAGAGTTGTTATGACATACAGTGACAGCCACAGGAAAACTTTTCAATTAGAGCTCTGCTATTTTTCTGATCAGGCGTCTGATAACTAGGGTCCATTATCTTGTAATATAACCTTTGTTTTTGAGAAGATAAGGAGATTTTAAATCAGGCATGTTGTTGATATTCATTTTGGGTAAATTGTTGTTACATATATGAGGAATTAAAAAAACTTGAGAATAATCTAGAAGAAAAAATAAGATTAATGGATAAAGAAAATAAACATAAATTGCAGCATTACTATAAAATAATCCAGATAATAACCACAGCACAAAAAAACCTCACAAATATTTTTTTTAGGTTTAAAAAAAAGAAAACGGAAGCCTGCTAGAAGTCATTCATTTTGAAAAAGGAGTCTGTGGAACAATAAGATGATACATTCAAATAATAACAATATGATTCCACTGTGAGAACATAAAAGACAATGCTGAATCGTCCCTCAGCCAGAGTTCTGCATAGTTCAGTAAATTGAATCAGCCACAAAAGTGTTGTTTTCCAACAAAAAGGTTTATAGTGAATAGTGTTTTTTCCAGTCAAGGATGAAATGACATTCAAACTGACATTGACAATTAGTTTTGTTTTATATTTTTAAAATACAGAACTATACAGAAATAAGTTGTGAGGCCAATTGTGCAATTTACAATTAAATTAACTATTGACAAAGAACAGTGACACTGTGCTTTTTTTTTTATTGTATGAATGCATACTTAATGAGTTAACTTCCATTTCTCCAAATCACCATGCCAACCACTTTGGCCTTGCACTGAACAGACATCCCATGAGGCCATCCAACATCGCTTTCTTCTTTAAGTCCCAGTGTAAATCGCGACATTAAAACTGTCATCCATTCGGGCTCAACGGCCGTCTCTTGTCTCCAACGATATTTTAGCCAGCGCCTCCGTTTTATGAAAAAAAAAAAAAAAAAAAAAAAGTGGGCACTGCAGGAACCTTATGAAGTTTTTTCCCTCCACTCTGTTGGACGGAGAATTCCCCCGAGCCACTGATCGAACTGCAATGTCCCTGTTCAAACACAGCTGCATCAATGGGCTTTTATCACACCGCGTACCCCCCCCTGGATACAAAGATATGCACAGCTGCTGCTCTGTTGCCCAGAAACCAAATGTCATTTCAGGAATACCCCCCATTCCACAAACGGAATAGTGTTACAGGCAGCCCGAGCCCCCAAACATTATTTTCCCATTTCAGTCCCGGCACTCTATAGTGCTCCCATGCATCCATTTTCAGGGGCCCCGTCTCACTAATGACAGTTCAGATGTCACTGAAATTGTGAAGATAGGATGGAAGGAATTACATAATTGCACCTTCCCTAAAAGGAGGACTTCGCTCTTATTGAGTTTTTGGTATCATTTTCCCATCACTGGAGACTGACCTAAACCTCTGTTCAATCAATGCATACCGAGTTATGAGCTCTGTAATTTAAAATCACATTATCGGATGCAGTTCATTTAGTTTGAGTGTCCTAACAAGAAGCCTTGTAACAAGTATTTTTGTTAATGTGAAGAAAAAAGCCACTCTAGCAAATGCATCTCCAGGTTGTTTCCTTTCAAGCCGTCAATTTGAATACTGTAACATCAGGCAGTTAACATCAGAAACATCCTTTTTTTTTTTTATCTTTAATATCATGAATAAATATGTACATAACTCATATTGTATTATGAAACAATGTAAGAAATATGTTATTTTATTAGAGATACACATAAAGTCATGCCATTGTGGCAAAAGTACAAGATTTCAGTAAGGATTATCTTTTTAATATGTCATTTCTTAAACCTCTCCTTAACACTAAAGGCCAAACCCTTCCGGCGCCTTCATCCTCTCTCTGCCCACTTCCACTCTGTTTGGAGGGTCCACCATATTCAGTTCCATGCTAACCCAATTAGCAGGGAGTGGAAGTGGGTTATATATCCCCCCCAACTGCCGGTCTAACTCGATCCTGACTTCGCCAGCTGCCCTTATCGACCACGCGCAAAGCCGTTCTGTGTTCGTCATGGAACACCCGAATTTAAGTAGAAAAGATAGTCAGGGCTCCATATCTTAATATTTTGGTCGCACAAGCGAAACAAAAATCTTGCAACTTAACATTTTCATTTGCCGCAGCAGTGCACCTGCCATTTAGCAGGTCGGTCTCTAGCGACATCACAACCTTGAAACATACCGGTAATTCAAAATTAAGAATAAATGACTGTACGGCGGACGTAACCACTTCATCACCTGTCACCCGTGTCCCCGGTAACATGCCTAATCTAATTCAGAGGCGTCTGATTCATTTTGTTTTTGTGTATGCCTGACACACTTTACATTTAACAACAGGAGACATGCAGATCGCACTTAAACCCGGCCTTGGACAAATTAAAAAGTTAGGTGCAACCAATGTAAAAAAAAAAAAAAAAAAAAAAAAAAAAAAGCCAGTCTGGAACCCTGATGTCCACAAAAAGAAGAAAAAAAGAAACAATAAACCCTACCAAAGAAGCTGGGGAGTTTTATTTTTCTGGCTTTGGCTGCCACTTCTCCAAGATGCCAAAAGGAAACCGTGGTTACCACCGGAGAGAGGGAAATTCGTCCGGAAGCTCGATGCAGTTTTTATACCCTGCACCTTAAAGAAGGATGACTCATTCAGCTGATTGAGACTACAAACAGGGTTAACTCTGTAACTGAGTGGGAGGGTGTATAGGAGCCGGATGCTAATTGGGCCTGAACCTCATTTCTTCAACCCCACACTCTGTTAGTAATCCCTATGTGCAATATAGCCTTGTTTTGCGTCGAGCTAATTAAGACAGAAATACAGCAGCGATAAAAACAAATGATCGACTATAGGGACATTCTTATATCACTGCCATTTCCCTCTCTCCTCTGCCATTACGGTGCCAGGAGACTGCCACTCTGAGCCCTTCAAAGCAGGTACAACTGTTTTAAATAAATGCATGAGGGCTTGCTGGGGCTCTCCCTTATTAACCTGACAGGTATTTTATATTCTGTACAGTTTGAGGCTTTTCTGCAAGAGGGAGCTGGCATTTAAGGCCCCTCCAGAGGTACTAAAGCCATTGGGCTAGTAAGAAGAGCCATATCCGTGAATGAACTAATTAAGCTCCTCAATGTCCTCGGCAAAATGGTGCCCTGAGATTGTTCTCTGCTACAGCGGTAATGAGAAAGAGAGAGACAGAAGGGTAAAAACATCGGAGAAAAAAGCTGGGGGGATAAGGGTGTGGGGGGATGCTAGACCCCAGCCTCAAATGTATAAGGGGGCGTGTACTGTTAAGAAAAGAAAGATTTCCGAGGAGGAAGGGTTCAATCCCCTTCTGTTCCTGTCCTAGGCGAGTGGACCTGTTACATTTTTGAAATGCAAGGCCCGTATTCTCTCGTCTTTGTTGCTCTACCCTTGGTAAGGCTCATTAAAGTCCATAAACAATGCGAGATGTGCTCTCTAATGAGCGGAATGCTTCAGTAAAAAGGGCTCTGTCCTTGGGAAGCTGGCCATGTCAGCGAGCACTGTATGCAAACCCCAGCGTCATGCACCTCAGGACTAACAACCAGGCCATTCTCACCAGGCTCATTTGTGTCCTCAAGCTCCTGATTTTCATTGTTCCCTCATTTTCTGTACTCCACTTCCCATGGAAATTACCGTTTTTTGTTTTTTTCTCCGTCCTGACAGGGAACGCAGAGTCATTTCAGCGAGACCTTGGCCCTGCGAAAAATCCGACACAGTGATTAATGAAGATTTGAGACTTCCCTCTCTGCTCCTTTAGGGTCGCGTCCAAGGAAGTGGGAGTCGACAAAAGCCCCAGGAGGTGTCTGTGGCACAGGGTGGCAAACTAAGTGATCTGCTTGGCCGGCTACGAAGCGCAGTGGAGCTGAATGAAACGGCGCAGTTGAAAGCAACAGTGGGCTTTCAGTGTGATAGCAGGCCGCAACAGAGCATGCTTTCTTTGAGATGTTGAATCAGGGAAACAAACAGTGGAAAAATGGGAGCACGATTTGGCATTTGGAACTGCTCTTTCTCACTGACAGTGGGTCAGACACTGATAAGTGATCTACCTGTGGCTCACTAGTCACAGTGATTCTGAATAATGATCGTGGCTACTGTGAGATTAATCATCATGAATCCAATAATGGTGTCCAAGAAAAGTTAAATATTTCTCTATGGAGGGAAATTAAACCAATTCTAAGGTTAGAGACTAGAGAATAGATGTTTAAAGACCTGAGCCCCCAACAGGCTATAAAGTGCATTACAACAATATTATGAAAGTTATTAAATATCAAAAAGCTTTATTTTTTTAGGACTACAGTTGTAGTAATCTTCAGGGTGTGTTTGAAAAAAAAAAGGTTTGTTCTGTTTCAAACGCTTTGGACAATCGTGACATTTCATGGCAATCTTTCTGTTAAGGTGCGTTTTTCACAGAGTGGCATCCTCCGGTGCTGAGAAACGCTGAAGTTCCAAAAACAGCAGTTTATCAAATGGCTGCTTGAGGCTGCCTCACAACAGCCAGTCAACCCCCATAGACCCCCATGTTAAAATACCCAACATAACAGCAGAAATAAACCTGTTTATAGCCTGGAACAAAACACGGTTTTGGTCACCTGGCGCTACTTTTCAAGAGATTCCTTCAGCCTGTTGTCTGCGTTTGCATAGCTGTTTGAGACCATAAGTAATCTGTCACCACATCCTCCCATGGTTATTCATTTGTGCTTTAGAACTTTACCAATATGAAACCATCAGAAAAGCCTAACTTTACTTTGTTGTTGTTGTTGTTATGTTGACAGCCAATGAAAGGAATCAAACTGCTCCCAATCTCAGATCTTACACACTTAAGAAACAAATATTATATTTCTTCATAGCTAGGACACATCTATTTTTAGTGAACAACAAACAACCTTAAAGAAGAAGAAATCACAAGAAGAAATCACAAGGATCAATAAAGGAGTAAAGTAAATAAATTAATACATGTTTTCTTTTATAAGTAAATAAAAATAGCAATATTATGGAGTGTTATTTTCTCTAAATTACTGTCTTTTATAAATCAGGCTATATATTTTACTTCTCTGTCATAACATTCACCTCAATCAACATATTGAAAGCATTTTTTTTTTTTTCGTGTTCTGGGATAACATCCCATATTTTCCCATCTCCGGGAATTTTATTCAGAACTTGATCTCTGCGGTCAAAGGTGGTGGAGGTTCCTCGTCCCTGGTGAAAGGTCCTGCTGTCAAAAAAGGGGCTTCAGATAATTAATTATCTTAAGTGCATGAAGAATCATTAGCCAAAGCTCAGTGTAAAATGTAAAGGGTTCATCCTATTGAGCATATGAATATATTTAGTAAATGTCAAGCCTTTTTTAGATATCTTTCGGATTATATAATAAAAGATAAGAGGTCCACTAAAAACTTCAGAATCATCCTTCTTGGACTAACCCAGACATAAATTCATGACTGTGCAGTATGTCAAGGTATATTGGTCGTCATCAAGTGGTTTGACAGAGAGAACAAAAATACATTACCATCTTTAAAAAAAAAAAAACCTTTGCTTTTGGCCCAGGGAGATGAAGACTCTTTATGAGGCTAGTTTATTTGTCTGAGCTAAGCAATAACTCAGAGAACACAGTTATTGCATTGCTTGAACAAAGCAGTCAATCTTGATCTTGATGTCTACCAACTTGGCCAAGCAACATGTCATCAAAACCCATTCAAACTCTGGCAAGGCCGCATCTGGTCCACTTAATATCAGCATGATGGAAAGAATGAATATGTAACGGGGAAAGTATATGTCTTTTGATAGCAAAATTCTAGACTTATTGCTCAATGGAGACTTTTCTCCAACCTCATTTCCTGCTCTGCTGTTACAGTTACATTTGGACACACATGCACAACTAACAAACACTGTATATGTTTAGTCATTTTTTCTTTTCCAATTAGAGTGCACATAACATTGAAATTGCACAATTCAGCTAGACCCCAGATTGTGAGACTTTAGTATCAGGAGGCAGGACCTGGATTGCGTCTCCAGCGTAAGGATGGGCAGCTTAATCTATATTCTCTTGTATATCTGACTGTATTTTCCTGTACTTTCTGTATGCTTACTTGAAAATAGGGCAGATATTACGTTGCCCATGAAGTATCTGATCACACTGTTCTACAGTTGACTGTGAATTATACAGAATATAGTGCAAATACAAGACAGCAACTTATGCCCTGATGCCCGGGGACAATTTATTCAGCAGTGTCAAATGAACAGGCATAAATAACCCTCTATTCTTTCTTCAAAGACGTGAACACTAGGCTATTTGTAGAAACCTCCTGATTGTTGTATTAAGTGCAGCCTCAGTAAGTTGAGACAGTTCAAACTCTTTTCTAGCGATCATTTTTCCAGGACATTTTCTATATATACAGGGAGCAGATCAGCATCATCATTAGGTAGGATTAGTCATAACTATCACTGACTCATCAGTTTATCGCACCACACTTAATCGCCTTTACCAGTAATTGAGTCATTATGTTCGGATCCTTTTTACCTGAACAATGCAACATTTCTCCTCTCCATGACACAACCCTCAATACATTATTCTAACCGTTGATTTAACTGCATGCTACAAGTGGTATTCGTGTCATATCCGAGCCGTTTTCAGTTTATTCCTCCAACAAAAGTTATCTGTCGTACAACGCAACACTATTAGCTCACTGCCCGCAATACAAGACAGACAGGGAAATAAATCATTCAACTGTTACTTAAATTTACTGACCAATTTGGCTCTTCCAAATAATCCAGCCATGTACCTACCCAGTCATGAAATGAAATTGCACACTTTCGGATCATCCTCACCCAGGGAATATGCACACACATTAATGGTTTGTGTGAGTGGCATCTAACAATGTAACAGGACGCTCAACAGAAGTAACCCTGTTCAGTCATAAACCACAGAACATTGCATCGCCCATTTTAAATAAATATAATATAGTCATACAACATACAATCCACCATATCGTACTTCAGGATGTTCTCTTACTAATGATTGGATTTAGGGGCAAAAAAATGGTTTATAATATATATGTATAACAGCATATACAAAAGTAGTAAAATAAAAAGCTTGTCATAAAAGAAACTGCTATTGCTGTAGTAAAATAAGGGGTTATACAAAAAATAAAACAAATGCTCCCACCTAGCTATTGTTTTGGTTAGTTGGATGTCAAGTTCCAGATGTATGTGTATTTTTTCATTATTTATTAACTTAAGTTAAATGTTCTGTGATCCAGATTTATCCATAAAGGTTTTGGCTTTTTCCTGCTCCAAACTATTGTTATTACATTGGCTTTTCTAAAATCCACTATCAGTCTACCTCTACAGGAAAGCATAACATGTTATCCGCATTTCAACCATGAGGGGAAAGTTATCGCTGCTGGCAATAAATGGAAAATGTTTAAAAGACTTTAGAGAGCTTATTTGGAGGTTTATCGGTTGGTTAATGCTTTTCAAGAGAGGGCATTTTGTGCCAATTGCAAAGATACTATAAGGCAATGATTGAGGGCTGCAGATTTGCAGACTTTCTTATTCACAAATTCATATACCAGGGATTCTGCATTTAAATTTTGAGCATTGTACAATACATCATGCAGCAAGAGCACTGCAAGCTGCCAAATAATATCGAGGACAACCTACCAAACAACTGTGCCAAGACTGAAGTGCCAAAGAAAAGACAATTTCTTTATCATCTGTCAACACTCACAGTCTGGCCTCCAACCAGGGCAAAAAAGTCTTATGGTATCCATTTTCTTATGCAGGCATATTTTCTGAACCGTCAGTGGAGCACAATAATTACGCAGCTACAGAACTTTGCGGTTACGGTGGCTTATTAAAGCAGCAGAGCAGCGTATTATGCAGAAAAGCCTCACAGATGAAATGAGACAGCTGTCAGTCAGGAGAGTGGCTATTCATTCCAGAGACATAATCAGGCCACGAAACACAAGCTAACAGCAGTGAGCTTAGCAGCAGAACATCAGCTCCTCGTCTTATTTTTAGACATCATTTTGTGAAGAAAAACGAGAAAAAAATCACATGGGCTTATCGTTGAGGGCAAAGATGTCTCTGAGGTGTCATTCAACTCGTGCACATCCATTTAATTAAGTAACAAAAAACAGTAAAAAGAAAACAGGATTTAAGGATATAAATTCGAAGCAATGTTTTAGATATCTGCAATGGGAAGAGAGGCCAGCATCTATAGCCATGTAGGAAGACAAGTAAATAATGAATAAAGTCACACTAAACACCACGATCATTTTAGAATTTAATCATGGAACGAAGGTCTAGCAGACATCCATCCATGTCTAACGCCATAACCGGTCTGAGGGAGCTTTACTACATGAAAACGGGGCTCCGGCGACAGAAAGGGAGACAGTGAATCCAGAGGTTGAAGAGCCCTGCCGACTCAGTGGTTCCTCCTTGACAACACTTTGCATTGTGTCCCGCCTCCCTCTCGTCCTCCCCCCCCACCCCTCTCCTCTCCTCCCGCCTGCCACCCTCCACCTTTGTCTGCCTCCCCCTGCACGCAGTGAGCCACTCCTGGGGCTTTTCTTTTTCGACAATGCAGTTAGTGTGAAAGCCTAATAAATTACGGACCTCTCCTGATCTCATCAAACGCAGAAGCCGGACCATAAACGCATAATGGAAAAGACCCTAAGAGGGGTTAGTGTTGGGTCAAATCGCTGTGATTGTCTTCAAATGTTCAGATGAAATTGGTTGCGCTTTCTTTATTTTTCAAAATTGAAAATCACTGAAAAGAGAGCTGCCATATCCGTTTTTCTGTCAAATGTGATAGTGAAAGGCTAGTGAGGGTCATACAGTGGGTACGGAAAGTATTCAGACCCCTTTACATTTTTCACCCTTTGTTTCATTGCAGCCATTTGCTAAAATCGAAAAAGTTCATTTTTTTTCCGCATTAATGTACACTCAGCAACCCATCTTGACAGAAAAAACCAGAAATGTAGAAATTTTTGCAAATTTATTAAAAAAGAAAAACTGAAATATCACATGGTCATAAGTATTCAGACCCTTTGCTCAGTATTGAGTAGAAGCACCCTTTTGAGCTAGTACAGCCATGAGTCTTCTTGGGAATGATGCAACAAGTTTCTCACACCTGGATTTGGGGATCCTCTGCCATTCTTCCTTGCAGATCCTCTCCAGTTCTGTCAGGTTGGATGGTGAACGTTGGTGGACAGCTATTTTCAGGTCTCTCCAGAGATGCTCAATTGGGTTTAGGTCAGGGCTCTGGCTGGGCCAGTCAAGAATGGTCACAGACTTGTTCCGAAGCCACTCCTTTGTTATTTTAGCTGTGTGCTTCGGGTCATTGTCTTGTTGGAAGGTGAACCTTCGGCCCAGTCTGAGGTCCTGAGCACTCTGGAGGAGGTTTTCTTCCAGGATATCTCTGTACTTGGCCGCATTCATCTTTCCTTCAATTGCAACCAGTCGTCCTGTCCCTGCAGCTGAAAAACACCCCCATAGCATGATGCTGCCACCACCATGTTTCACTGTTGGGATTGTATTGGGCAGGTGATGAGCAGTGCCTGGTTTTCTCCACACATACCGCTTAGAATTAACGCCAAAAAGTTCAATCTTGGTCTCATCAGACCAGAGAATCTTATTTCTCATAGTTTGGGAGTCCTCCATGTGTTTTTTGGCAAACTCTATGCGGGCTTTCATATGTCTTGCACTGAGGAGAGGCTTCCGTCGGGCCACTCTGCCATAAAGCCCCGACTGGTGGAGGGCTGCAGTGATAGTTGACTTTGTGGAACTTTCTCCCATCTCCCTACTGCATCTCTGGAGCTCAGCCACAGTGATCTTTGGGTTCTTCTTTACCTCTCTCACCAAGGCTCTTCTCCCACGATTGCTCAGTTTGGCTGGACGGCCAGGTCTAGGAAGAGTTCTGGTCATCCCATACTTCTTCCATTTAAGGATTATGGAGGCCACTGTGCTCTTAGGAACCTTGAGTGCTGCAGAAATTCTTTTGTAACCTTGGCCAGATCTGTGCCTTGCCACAATTCTGTCTCTGAGCTCCTTGGGGGCAGTTCCTTCGACCTCATGATTCTCATTTGTTCTGACATGCACTGTGAGCTGTAAGGTCTTATATAGACAGGTGTGTGCCTTTCCTAATCAAGTCCAATCAGTTTAATTAAACACAGCTGGACTCCAATGAAGGAGTAGAACCATCTCAAGGAGGATCAGAAGAAATGGACAGCATGTGAGTTAAATATGAGTGTCACAGCAAAGGGTCTGAATACTTATGACCATGTGATATTTCAGTTTTTCTTTTTTAATAAATTTGCAAAAATTTCTACATTTCTGTTTTTTTCTGTCAAGATGGGTTGCTGAGTGTACATTAATGCGAAAAAAAATGAACTTTTTCGATTTTAGCAAATGGCTGCAATGAAACAAAGAGTGAAGAATTTAAAGGGGTCTGAATACTTTCCGTACCCACTGTATGTTGGGAAATACCAGCATAGAAATCCAAGTGCACATTTTAGGAGATAATTTGAACTGAGGCTTTTAAATATGTATCTTGTATTTAGAACAAAGCATGGAATTATACTTAATCGTTATTTACTTAATAGGCTGAAAACACGGTGGTCCCAGTGTCTTGACTGTGCCATCCTCTGAATATTTTGTTTTCCACACAGTTTCTGTGTGAATGGATTGCAAGAGTGAACGCACAGCATCTTAATCTTTGCTTACAATTATAAAAATGAAGAATTCATCTATAATAACATGCTTGGTATTGTAATCCTTTTGCTTGGTTTTTCAATCTGTTCGCACAGATTCCCACATCAATATTTGTTTCCTACCATATGACACCCAAGACGCACTCAATTATTAAAGAGTGGCTTATAATGTAGATTAGATATTCATTTGTGAGTGTCGAATAGTATACTGATAGAAACGTATGCAAAATTGGTCCCACTTATTACATTAGGACATTTGTACATTTTTATTCCCCAGGATATTTAAAAAATATTATGTACAAGATCATTTTAACTTAGTTAAGATATTTTTTAAAATTTCAAAATGTATTCTCCTCCAATTGTTCACAAGGCATGAATAATAACATTTAAATACTGAAATAAAATATATTCTAAAGTTACAAAGGTACCTGGTTTTTAGTCATGGACATGGAATCTGACCGAGGTCGACGCCATTACTGGAAGCTTCAGAAACATTTAAGTTGAGCTATAGAGGTTCAATACGGCTCTCCAGGTGTATTCGTGTTCACTTTGTTTCAGTTATGGCTCCAGCCACTCCCTCTCAGCACCTTGATGCTGTTATCCTGGAACCACCTGCTACCAGCCCCACACGAAAACACCATCTATTTTGATCAGTGTGACCTCATCACTGTTCAACATGTGATTTCCATATGGGCGGAAGCAGCGGGGCTCTGCTTATATGCAGCTCCCATATTAGATTGTGGACAAGATTTTTACAAGTTAATTGGATGATATTTGACATTCCAGTTTGATCAAACGCTCCACAGAGTGTCTGCTCTGCATCCGCTGTCAAAGCAACAGCTCTTAGATGTGTCTGCGTTTCCCTCGTTTCCATAGCATTACCTCATAGCCCATTTCGCTGCCATATCCTTAGAGAGAACTGAATACAGTGAATTAAAAACTCGCACGCACATTATAATTGCTGCACCTACGCCTTCTTTGAAAAACAGCAATAAGGATGCAGAATGCATCATCTCTGAAGTCATTTAGCCTTTTTCTTCATTTCGGGAAAGAATAGTTCGCCAAAGGCCATTACCCAGAAACAATAACCCGATATTATTTTATTTTACCAAAAATGAAAGTTCTCACGGTTACTATTTAAGATGATTTTCTTTTTTTTTTTTTTTTTATTCTTTCCAGCTGAATACACTATTTGGTCTAGAGTCTGCTGTTTCTGCACTCAAAACTATTTGAAAGCACAGCAAGGCTGCATAAAAGAAAAGCACAGCAAGGCTTGAATAAGAATTGTGATTCAGCGCCCACATTATTTATAGTGGCCACTGTTTCATTGACATTAGACAAAAATCTAAAGACATGATTTAAATATCTGAGACTTTGCAGCTTGGCAAAAAAATGTCCCGAGTTTGTGCCACCTGAGCTTGTGAACAGTATGCAGGGAAATAAGTCATTCTGGACTTTTGCTGGCATGGCCTGAAAGCACCACGGAGCCACAGAGGATGCTTGGCCTCAAGAATGTGCTCACCGACAATGATGCCAATTGAGAAAGTAAACAAGTCCACAGAATACTGCGCAGGCTGCATATCTCGCCTTGTTCCCATCTCCCAGAAGCCGCACTTGTTTTTTTTGCCTTTTTATTTTTTTTGCTCTTCACACAAAGGGCTGAGGCGACTCGGCACCTGAGGGAGCCAGCCAATCACAGAGTCCCGGGGATGAGCTAACTACTATTGCTAGGCATTACATCATGATGGTGAGTCACTCCCTGGGATTAGGAGTCAGTAAAACGCAGATCTGAATACACCAAGGTTCTCCATGACAGCTCAGCAAAGGTTAAGTGGGACGATGATTCTTATGTGTAGCAAACACATGAGAAGCCTGGTCTGTCTTTACGCTCTTATGGATAAACACTGTTGATAATCCGTGCTCTCTGAGCTCCAATGGTTAAAATTGAGTCGGACAACTATAGCTCAGGTAAACTTAATAAGTGCCAACACATCCCCGGCAAATGATACTGAAAGTATGCTGAGATTTAAGGTGGCGTGCCAAACAAAAAGTGGTGCTAACACACAAAACACCCACACTGCACCATGCCACCTACACTTCCCTAAATACAAGTAGTGGCCAGCAAAAAGAGATCACACGTGTGGCGTCTCCCAAAGCTCTATTACAAGTCAACCAGCTTGTTGACTGTTTACACAATATGTTGTGAATTAGTATAATTACACGATACTATTCATATTCTAAGTATAATGTTGATTAGGTGTGAACTTAAATGCAAAATAACACACTATTTTAGATTCTCCTGCCCTAATGGCCATTATCCAAGCTTTGGAATACACATTGGCTGCAGTCCATTTGGCAAATATCTCACAGCGGCATGGGCGGGAAAAAAACACATATTAATGGGGTGAATGCTAGAGCTCAGCTGATGTGTGGGCTGATACTAGTTTATCGCTGATGTATTGTATAAATTGGCATTTATTTACATGACATCATTTCGTAAAATTGTTGGTTAGAATAACTCGTAAAAAGTTGAATTGGAATCAGGTTATTTTATCGGGTAGGGCAAAAACATAAACATGTTAAATGACTGTCTGTTTGGGTATTTAATGGATGCAATCAGTCAGACCAAACTAAACATTTTTTTGAAAATGTGCAGGTGTTAAAAAAAGACGGATGATTATTTGTTTAATTAGCATTCAGCAATGCCAAAGCACATACATTTATGCCTGCCAGTCCGAAAGGGTTGTAACTGAGATCCACCCGAACCCAACAGGCGTTCTGTTTTTTTAGTCACACATTCACACACAGTGTAGGTCCAGCCTTTTTCACACCAAATTTGCACTAAAAAGAACTTCAACCACCATGTAAAATAGGCCAAACTCGCCTCGAACCTCCTCTGTAAATAATTGTCCCGATGGGTCCCGCCAGGCTCAGGTCGGGTATCCACTCTCTACTATCAGTCTCTGCTGTTTGCCATGCAGTTGGCCTACATATTTGTGTTTACTTGCTGCAAATGCCTCTTCTATTCAGGTCAGTAAAGCAGCATGTGCCACTTGTGTGCTGAATTTAAATAGTGTGCATTCAACATGGACCAGCACTACCCCATTTGGGTTTTGGAGTGCACTTCATTGCATTCTCTTTATCCCCCCCCCCCCCCATCCCCATCCCCATCTAATGCAAGCCAAACAAAAAACACATGGATAAATCAGTGATTGCCTGAGCAGCCAATCAAAGGCTATTTTATATTAAAATAAATGTTGGTTTGAGTGAAGATAATGGCATGGCTGAATGGGCCCCTGTGGTAAATGATAAGAGCATCAAGCAAAACAAACAACACAGTTGCAGAGAGAAAGAGGAAAATACATTTTAAATAATGAGACACAATCACATAGAATTGTGTGGAAAACCAGAGCAACAGGCGTGCAGGAATATGAGCCGCCTCTCCAGGTGGTTTGAAAAGCGAGATTTCAGAGTAGAACTCCCCCCAGCCCCCTTCCCCTTCCAAGAAGACAAATAAAGCAGGTGTGATATAAGCTTGGCTGCTGAAATCCTGGAACAAACTTTCCTTAGAATGTCTTACACTTTTACTTCAATGAGTCCCTAAGCTGCTGCGCCAGTGAAGAAGCCAAAAACTATACAGAACTGGCACTCTCCATCTCAGTACAAGAACTGCGAACACCATGGAAGAGCTGTGTTGACAATTACGTTGCCAGCAAGTCAGTGTAACTGAAGCACGCTAAAGATGGATAATTATACACAAATAAGTCTACAGGTGGTGACTAAAGTTACACTTCCCATGCAGTCCAGCTAAATAAAGCGCAGCGTGGTCTAGTTCCTGTTCTGACAATGCTGTTCTGACAAAGTTATTCTGTAAAAAGCAAACTATTTTTGGAGGGTAGCACTTACGCTGTCTCTGTTTTTATTATGCGTTAAAAAGTAACCAAAAAGGTCAAGAATGGGTTGCCAAATTCTCAAAGTGGTCACCGTTGGCAACCTGACAACTGTCGTGCCCTGCATTGTTTTTTAGCGGCTCCAGCGTTTTAAAGAACGGACACGGACATAGACAGCAGTGTGCTACTAGTGAAGTGGACTCCATCGGGCGTGTGCTTAGGCTGAAGTGTTCACATGTGGAGTTGGAGCGTATGAGGTCCAGGCCCGAATTGTGGACATACCTTGTCACGGGCCCAGACGCTTGTCAAATGGGACTCTGTGACCTGTTGTTAACACTACAGGAGAAGTCAGGGGTTCACGAGAGTCATTTCCTTTTCACACATCAGAACTGCAAGACACCTGCAGCACACACGGGACGGGGCAGTACAGACAGAAGTACCACGGGAACAGTAGCCAGGATGTGTCCGAACAAGGAAGTGCGCGAAGACAAATGGGTGTTTTTGATGCGTTCTTGTCTTGTTATGGTGCATTGCATTTACCGTGAATTTGCAAAACTGCACGACTTAGCCACGTACACGTTTTACGCTTAGCTATGCATAACCATATGCTTAAGTGTTAGGAGCATCAGCATCAAAAATCCACAAGTGACACATAGATGATACTGCTTTCACGAGTATCATCACTCAAAGGCTTTAGTTGAACAAAGGGACACTAAGCAAAACCTTCTTTCTGCACATATGAAAGAAAGATTGCCGGCGATTCATCTTTAGGAACGCAAATGATTCTGTGCTGTCATGTGTGTATGTAATCCCTGATAAAGATGACTGCAGCCAAAGAGTTTGTTTTATTTATTTTTTATATATATTGAGGTGTTGTCTATCCAAGCATGTCTAAATTCGGTGTGTGCTTGAAACGGTTGAACTGTTCAGTACAGGAATTTAAAAGCATCACTTTTTCTCACTGGGGTATTGCGACAAGACAACTCAGAAGTCTCTTTGACTTTCAGAGACAGAAATACCATCTGTTCACCAGTGTAGTCCTGGGGGAAGTAAGTTAGAATAGCGACAGACTATAAATATCACCGGGCTAACTATAAAGAGAAACTGGAACATCGATACAAATAGTATCTATTCCATATAAAAAAAAAAAAAATATCTGTGCTTGTAGTTCTCAAAGCAGTTCGAGGAGGACAGGGAAATCATGCTGGGATTCCGTTACGCAGTGAAGTGGTCCATGGACACCTCGGGCATCCTCACCAGACTTGGCAGCTTCACTAAAACAGAACTCCCAAAAAAATTTTTAAAAATTGCAATGCTGCATGCCAAAGCAGACTGTGTGCTGATGTGGATAACCTGGTGATGTTAGGATAAAATGACTCAGCTGAAGATGTCGAGTGCCACAGCAGACAGCTGTCCATACACCATCACCTTTTCATATTCTCCATGAGCAGCTCGGCTATTAGCCTTCAGGCACCAGCAGCTTCAAAGACTGTTTTGAATCAGAACCACTCCCGGAGATGTTTTACCGTGCTCAATGTTCACATCGAGCACGTTTTTTTTTTTATTGTATCCATCAGAAAATTATAGTAGTTCACCCTGCTGAGACACCTTAGTGTTCTTTGAAGAAAAATAAGGATTTACTTCGTATAAGAGACGAGTTCAGTTCAACCAGAGGAAATCGACCAGAACATGGAGAGGCAGATAAGCTTTCAGTACATTTGGCAATTTCCACACTATTTGTGCAGCAGATTATCTACAACTTGTAAGCTTTAGTTTAATTAAAAAAAGACTCAACACTGAATTTATACTTGTTTAGAACCATGGCGATCACTAGAAGTTTCTAAAACTGTAAAAAAAAAAATGACTTTTCTAAATGAGCACTGGTTGCATTCATTCGGGTCGTGTTACTCTTAATGATCAAATAGGTTTGTAAAAGACACAGCAGACCAAAGCTACTTAATGTGATTGACAGTTACTCTTAAGGTTAAATGATTGATCTGAATGCATGACATTATTTTAAGACAGGTCATTGGCCACAAGCTGGGTAGTTGATGACTGTAAATAACTTGTAAGCACGTTAGAAAATAGATATACGTTTGTAATTAGGTTTAATACTGTCGACCACCGACACAGTCAGAAGTGTCACGCATCACATTTTAATTGTCTTTAGTGTTCAAGTTCCATGAGCACAATGTAAACCAAAGAGTGTTCTGAGTTTTGCAAAGTATTGCTGTGTAGATGAAGGAAAATAAAAACCTCCATTGAAGGTTGAAGGTTGGAGTGTATGGCGAGGGGGGGGGGGGGCAGGCCCCATTCTGCATAAGAAGCCCATCTCCTTCTGTGTTTTTTTCTCCCCCCCCCCTCCCACATTCAATTCTCTATAGGACGCCTTCATTGCTCACACAATACAAATCACTGGTCTCTATTCATGCGCTGATTAATATGCAAAGACCGCCCATCCTCGTCTAACAGTCAGGAGAGAGGGACTATAAAAGCCTGCCGAGTCATTTTCAACTCATCTGTTTGGAACTGTCTGTACTTTTTGATTCAGCATAAAGGAGCACTGTGAGATGAAGTGAATGTATGGATTATGCATCAAAAATCCACTGCCTCATGTTTTATTCCCATCAGATCATTTTTTGATCATTACATAAAGTGCATTCAGCCACTGATGACATCATGACTGGTCTGTATTCGTTACGCTCTATGCTCCTCTCTTCTTTTTTTCGTTCCAAAGATTTGTAAGTATTAAAATAAAATAAAACATCTGGGATTATAACTGGAAATATTCATAAAATACCATAGTTTTATACAATGCACACAAAACAATGACTGAGTAGAATAGGAAGCAAAAGAATATAGAAAAAGATGAATGAATGCCTAGTCGAACATGCAACCGAAAAAAGACTCGAAAAGAAATCACTTGGTTTTTTGCCCATATATAAACTGTACAGTAGTAGTAGTGTGCAGTCTTTGTCTGAATATAAACCGGGTCCAAAGCGGGTTCAGCTGTAATCTGAGCAGTGCCTGCACCGATGAGAATTTGATCAACATAAGCTGCGATGAACTGGTACAAAACGCGTACGTCACTTTAAAAGCAGCGTGGATCATGTTGCCACTACAGAGCAGAGTTGCAGTTTTATTCTGAGGGCAGACTAAAAAACGCCTTATAATTTTCCCTTGTTTGGCTGCTTTTTCCAGCTCCCCTAAGTCAAAAATAGCCTGTATTATTTTCATAGTGGCTTTGAACTCACCACAGCAGTTAAAGTCCCATATGTCAGCCATTTGGGATTTGTGTATTTTTTTTTCTCCCTCTAAATTTTAAGTTTAACTTCTCTTCCTCTCCAGAAGTTCAGCTCTATGCCTGATGCACAGAAACATAGTTTTACTGTCGATCTAGAGGATGGTTGAATAAAGTTAACGGTTCAATTGTCTTAAGATCCAAAAGTACATGAATGTGCTTTGCTTTTGAACTCAGTATCTTGATATGGCAGGTGCACAACAGAAACTGTGCGTCAGAACCAAAAGAAAAACAAAACAAGGGCTGCAATGGTGGGGGGCTTATTGTTTCAGTTACCCATTCAATGAAGAAGTTAAATGGAGGAAGTCCAGTTTGAGTAATAGACACATGACTCTAAAAGACTGTCAGACACTAAAACACTGCTTGGCGCTTAATACAGACTGTTCTCTTCCTCTGCTCGTACTTACAAAGGCTGTGGTCGAGGGGACCAAAGAAAGTCTTAGTCATCTAACAATCGTACGGTTTTGTCGACTAAATTATCGGTTGATTTATTTGGCAGATCTATAAAACTGAGTTTCTCCACAAAAATAACACAAAAGCCCCACTTCAAACCCTGTGTTTACCATAACTGTGTCAATAAGTTTCTGGGAAACCAGTCATTCAGCAGGAAAACAAGCATAAAAGAACGACAGAAATCTAGAAATCTAAATCAACTAAGAGACTTATCTGGCAGCCCTAGTTCTACCAACAACGAGGAGAACTGCACTTTAATACACCGTCTACATTAGTGTCTTAACAAACAAAGTTATTCTCACGCAAACCGCAATATTTTCCTTAACCTAAACAAGCAGTTGGCTAAACAGGTTCTGAACTGCAGGAGGATGACGATACATTCCTGTTTTAATACCACGAGTGATGATTTTACAACTCTGGAAAGTCATCCCAATCTAAAATCATATGACCCTCCATCCTGACATCTGAATCAACAAACTCAGGCCAAAGGTCAAAAGGTCAAAATCACATTCAGGCATTAGCAGTAACCAAGCAGCAGCTCTCTGCAATCCTTTAACTGATAACGTCACATCCCTCAAGGGTGGTGCTCTCATTTCAGCTCTAGTACAGGTGTGACAAATAGTTTTGTGTCTCTGATTAGCCTCCATCACCTCACACTTTTTCAGGTTGCAGAACGATGACTCTGGACATGGTGGATCACTCCAATAACACAAGGTCAGAGCAGCTGATAAACACCAGACTCCATCCATCTGGCTGCAGACAGACCAGGACAAGAAAGGCCACAGTCTGTCTCCACTCCTAAAATCATATTCTATTTAATCTGGCCATTATTCAATCACATTTTTGAAGGTGGTCTGGCCATCGCCATACTAATGTTTGTGACTAGACTCGGAATTAAATTATCATTGAACTGGAACAGGAACTGGAAATCAATAAATGTAATTAAATTGCTCCGCCTTCAAACTGTGTGATACTGTCATTACCCTTTTAATAAACCCGGGGCCTATCAAATAATGTGATCAATTTCTTTCAATCTCTTCCTCGGTTGCAAAAGAGCAGCGCTGAGGCTCAGTTGTCTAATTATCTCCCTTTTTTGGTTCCTTTCACTTTCCCCTCCCGTACGAGGTGCAGAGAATTGCGGGGGGGTGGCAGAATATTTCAGTAGGATCATGAATCATAGAAAAAAAAATTACATCTCGAGTGTACTTGGTACGGTGACAGGTTGACACAGTGTTTTTGTGCGAAAGGCGCAAGGCAAGAAAGAGTTGATTTGAAAATACCTTGAAAATATTGTAAAAAAAAAAAAAAAAAAACCTGTGTTTAATCAATGTGTATGCCTTCCATGGTGCATTTTTGTGTGTATAGCAAAGGTTTGCAAATATTGTCAGGTCACAGGTTGACACGTGTCATGACAACATAACACGTACGATCCTGAACAAGCCAAACAATATTTGGCCAATTTTAGCTTATCACAAATACCGCACGTTCAATAGTTTGTCCACCAGAGGGCACTGACAAGTTGATTTTTAAACTTAAAAATGTCGAGCTCAGCAGGCTACATATTACATTACATTACATTACAGTCATTTAGCAGACGCTTTTATCCAAAGCGACTTACAGTCAGTAGTATATTACATATCATTCACCCATTCACACACTGATGACAGGCTACCATGCAAGGTGCCACCATCAGACTCTAACTAACATTCATTCACATCCAGTCCACACCGATGGCAAGCCTTCGGGAGCAACTTGGGGTTAAGTGTCTTGCCCAAGGACACATCGACTGCCGAAGCCGGGTATCGAACCACCGACCCTCTGATTGGAGAACTACCTTGCTCTCCACTACGCCACAGCCGCCCCATATCTCGGTCACAACGCTTTAATAACAAAAGGCTCCTCGGTCTATCATCCATCCACCGATCATCTGATGGATATTTGTCTCAAATACCACCGTTAAAATAACAGTGAGGTTTTTTATTCTGACAAAAACAAAACTGAAGGCAAAAACTGTGTACATTTAGAATATGGAGTAATAATGTTGAAATCTAAACCTGAGGTTAGAATAATCATCCTTGTACATTGTGCACAATGTCTAATAAATGTATTTGTTATGAAATGGAGCGACTCTTCCCCTCTCCAAGGACCCCTGGGGGTCCTCAAACTCCACTTGAAGCACACAGTTGCAGTCTTAAGAAAGAGGGAGCAGATGCATGGAGGGAAGGAGGATGTGAGGAGCAGGAGGGTGGTGGGGATTTAGGTGTGTGGGGGGGGGATGGGTCCCTATATAACCATGGGAGCGCCGGGATTGGATTCTATTGTGTACATTGAATGACTATTCAGTCTTCCTCAATGGATGACGAATTCCCCTCCCAGCCAACCAACCAAAGGAAAAAAACTGGGATGAAATCAGCCGGGCCCTGTGCGCCGTGTCAACGTCATTTTGCGCCTAAAAACGCACTGCGCTATGAAGTTAGAAACTCCACTGTTCTTATTTAAAACCAGACACTAAAGGAGATGTGACATGAAGCAGGTCAGACTGTTAACCTGCGTGGAGCTCACACTGGTGTTCAGACTGTAAAATCACACACTGGCACATGAAACGCAGAATAACGTTTTCGTGCCAAATCCGGTGCTGACCGGAGACGGAACGGAACAGTGTCATCCACCCCACGGAGAGAGTTTAAAGGCGTGCTTGTGAGAAAACAGGGAATATATTTATATATATATATAAATATATATATTCCCTTTTAAGCTGTTTTTCAGTTGATTGAAACAAAGCACCCCCCCATCCCATCGCATCCCCCCCCCCGTGCGTCAGGGCTGACCCAGCACAAGTGAGATTAAAGGTGGACTTTGAGTGTGAACGTGTTTTGAGGTTATTGGACATTTCGACGTCGTCCGCAGAGTGAGCGGTGTGTCTGCCGGTCCCCCTGCATCACCAGCCCGGTCCTCCTCCTCCTCCTCCTCCTCCTCCTCCTCCTCTCAGCCAGCATCCACTAACCTTTTACCCGCACCGAAAAAATGAAACATCGAGTCCCAAAGCGGATAAACACAGCGGATAAACACAACTCATGTTCCTCAAAATGAAGCACGAAGGACCAGTGAGCTCTCTGACTCTGTTCATCATGTATCCTCTGTAATTAAAAAAATATATATATTTATATATATATATTTATATATACCCCGAAACTGGATTTTTCTTCTTTTTTTTTTTTTTTTTTTTGAAACAAGCGTCTCGGTTGTTTATTCCACGTTGTGTTCATCTGAAACAACAGACCACACTCTCACTTCTCCAGAGAAACTTTTAAGTGCGTTTGTGATGATTTGCGCAGAGCTCCAGCTCCAAAAAAAAAAAAAAAACCCCAAAAATAAACCCCACCGACGCCACCACCGTCCCGGAGTCAGCGACAAGGATGCCCTGCGAGCGGGGACCGGAGGAGGATGCTGCTGCCATTAGCACCAGATCTGTGCTTTGGCATTCATCCTTTGCATCCCCCGTTTGTATGAATAATAAATAAATAAATAAAATAAAATAATAAATAATAAAAACACAGCCTTCTTACCTGCACAGCCAACGAGCAGCAATCCCCAGACGAGGTCCCTTATTTGCAGCATTGTAATGTGTCAACAGATATTCTCCTCGGAAGAGCAGACGCACTTTTTTTTTTTTTTTTTTTTTTTAAAACAAGCGAGGTGTCTCTGCTGGTGTGGGGGTGGGGGAGGTGGGTGAGAGGGGTGAGGTAAAGAGAGCGTCTTTTTTTTTTTTTTCTGTTTTTAAATTATTATTATCCCAGGGATAACACAACAACACTGCTACCGGACGGCAAAATTTCGGTCCTAGTCTCTACCAGTGTTCACGGCACAATGAGTGACAAGCAGCAGCCGTAGCACGCACACTCACACAACGTATGCGCTCAGTAGATACTGACACGAATTACTCCGCCCGGTAGGCAATACCCCCACACACACACAAGCACTTCCACACGCAAGAGAGAGAGAGAGAGAGAGAGAGAGAGAGAGAGAGAGAGAGAGAGAGAGAGAGAGAGAGACATACACACACACAAGAGAGAGAGAGAGAGAGAGACACGCACACACACACAAGAGGGGGCGGGCTGAGGTGATGCAGTAACAAAGTAGTGCGCAGAGCTGACAGTGCAGACAGCAGATGGTCACCAGAGGCTCTAATTCGGATTACTGAGCTTACAAACCAGCTAACTGAGGTTTAGAAACACGTGGAGCGAGACAATTATTCTAAACTCAGGACTAATTAATGTGTAATAAAAAATATATTTAAATTAATTATGTAATATTTGGTTTGTTCTAAACTAGTTTGTTAGTTCATTTAAATCACAAAATATCACATTTGCAGAGTGTTTAAGTTCACGTGTTTGGGGGAAATCAAGGAAACATTTTGGTTTATATGCCACGTCTCTGGTTCTTAAAATAACTATTTGGTTTGGTAGAGTACCAGCTGTTCTTTAGGTTCGTTGTGGAAAGTTTTTTAACATTTTCTGAAGATTTTTCTTGAAGAACATCTTCAATAACTTCAGCAGAACAAGATGTTAACACAGCATTGACATATTATTAGCTTACATAAGTTATTGTGGTGAACTAGCTTATTTACACATCCAGCCGCTAACATACAGAGCAACGTTAGCTTACATTTAAATCAGGCAGGAAACCTCCGTGAAGCCACTTTGTAAGTGTCTTTAACTTGCATTCTTTCTAATGACCAGCAGGGGGCGACTCATCTGATTGTAAAAAATAGGTCAGTTTGAATAGAAGAAGTGAGTGAACATTTAAAACGTGAGTTAATATTCTCAATGGCTAGATTAAAGTCGTCTTCAATACAGCATGATGTACATTTAGTAAAGCATGGTCCCATTTACAGTAAAATAGATGATTAAACAGGGTATGCTTTAAGGCGTGGATACCTTGTGAATGTCAGGTCACAACTTCAACCCTTTCATGGAATGTTTTTAGTTAATTAAAGTTAATTGTAGCCTTTTTGGTGGCCATAAAATGTCTGAGTCAATAGCTGGTTGTACAAGATGGCACCAACCAAAATCCCAAACTGGAGGCTTCAAAAATACAGTCAATAAAAAATTGTTGAATTCACGGTTGACTACACCCACTTCTTATACCAGTCTGTGATTGGGAGTCGTGTTTGCGTCCACCTGATGGATGTTGAGTCCATATTCTCTCTCAAAACGGGCCATCGTTATAGCTTTCAATTAAAAGTTTATGCCCGCTGTTGACTAATTTATCGACTGGAGCGTGTCAACCTGAGACGAGTACCACTCGTGTTAGCAGCCAACAGTACTTCAAAAGTACAGTGGTACTCGGTATGTGAGGAGGTTGCTCGATTGAAAAAAAATTAGACTGATCATTAGCTTTTGCTGAACTTTGAAATACCATTTAGCGACCACTACGGGGAGGTGGAATAATTACATCGACCCAACACTTTAAACAAACATGCTGCATGTGACAGTAATATAAAGATGCAAATCCAAACACTTCCGTGGAAGTATTATGTAGGTTTCTTTATGGACCGCCTACCATTAACTTCACTGGCAAGTAGAAATGAAGGTGTAGCGGCATTCTTCTCTCTGTCTGGTGATCCACATTACCACTACTGTAACAGTCTGCGTATTTGCAATGAGCTTGACGCGAAATGATTCTTCAGAGGCAGTAACTCCATTTTAAAAGTTTACTCGACAAAAAACAAAGTTACAAGATTCATTCTGTGCTCAACTTGGCACTACGTTCAAAAAACTGTCTTGCTCCGCAGACTGATTAACCTCAACTGAGGGCTATTGGCTATGACGTCGTCAGTAGCCAATAGCATTTCAACATTTTTCGTTACTATATAACTGAACACATCTTATGAAGTCTAATATGGCTCTTACAGAAGGAGTTTAACTTTTTAGCTCTTTTGCTACTCAAAATAAAAAACAGACTGCAAACATGGGTCGTTGCTTTGCCGTTTGCTGTCCTCTATCTGCAGTCCACCATTTGGTTCAGGGAATCCTGTGACTAGGTTGTTGCTAGGGGAATGGCAGAAAGTACAGAAAATTGTGGATAAGTTTTAATATTTCATGGAACCGTCTTTCTATTTTGTGTGCATCCTCTAAATCAATAGAATCACCTACTTAAAGTAAAGCTAGAGACGCATTTCCATACATGTATGTCACGTTCTGTATCGTGAGCTGTATCCAGACACATCTGGGAGTTGTTTTTCAGCAGTAGCCATTCCTCCGGCTGCCCTCCGTGTGTTCGTCTGCCCTGCACACCTGTGGCTCATTCCCTCATCAGCCTTCCCTTCTGCCCGCCTCACCATCTGCACATCATTAAATCCTTATCGGAGCTGCTAGGTATAAAGCTATTGTTTGGATTAAACTACTGGGAAAAGAGTCATCATTTGCTCTATGATCAGGAGCTATTTTTGATTGATTATTTAAATTCAGTAGCAGGCATTAAGATTGAAATGAGGTGTCATTTTAAATTCAATTAAAAGAAAATTCTTATAGCAGGGCGAAACTAAATATGTTGATTTTTTTTTTTATAGCACAGACTCATAACGGATATTTGTGGGCACCAAAATTCCGAGCAGCAACGAGCTCAGGTGATGAAATATAGTCCTCCACTTCAAGAATAAAAGGTGGTTTCCTTGGCAATTACTGAAATGGCATGCTCAATCAGGCGGAATTCATGAATTGAAAAACCGAAAAGCTGCTTCCTATTCCGTCAGTTTCAAAGGGAAATGAGAAAAAAATGAATACACACACCATGATGCACAGTGTGTCTTTGAATTTCCTTTTGTGTTCATCTGAACCGGCTGTTTAAAAGGAGCTAACGCACTGTAGCCACTTAACGTAGCAAGCAGGTAAACTTAAACTACCAACACCGCTTGAACTTGTGCTCGAGCTATGGCTTCATTCTTTTTATTTTATGGATGAAAATGTGTTTTAAATCCCCGTTAATCCCCAGACCCAATGTCCTTTACACCATTTTTAGGTTAAGTTCCTTCTTAAGGTTTTCAGTAGAGGTTGTTACTCATTAGCTTATCATTAGCTTAGCTATACTTAAATGTGACACTATCTAAAATATGTCTTTTGAGTATAAAACACTTTCCTTCTTAAAAGTTTGAAAGGTGATTGTAGCTTCCATTATGGATAGCTGTACATGTAGTTACCCTTAATAGCTAAAAAATCTAAACATTCATAGAAGCATATCAAAGCACTCTTGGAAAATGTTGCTGTCACAGAGGGAGTTCTCAAACAAAGTACATTTCTTCCAGAATTGTCAGTCTGCTAAAATGCAATTTCAATGTAAGAATGTTTGGAATATATGTGGCTTGTGAAAAATGGGTCGGATATTTACTTTGGTGAGTGTAGAGCGCAAAGAATCAAGCCTTCTGTGTTCTGATCACATTTCCCATTGACATTAATACACTCGGCACCTAAACCCGTCTCCTAAAGGGGCGGGGCGGTTACACAGAATCAGTTAACGGACTCAATGGGGTGTCTCCTTTTTGAAAAAATTCTCGTCAGTAGGGTTTCAAAATGATGGTCAAAATGGTTATCATGATTGTTTGAAACAATTTTAAGATAACAATTATTTGATATTCATTGATACTCATTTTTATTTTTGTTATTTTAAGGATACAATATTTGCACAAAAACTGAGTATTGCTTTTACTCCCATGTTGTGTAACTATCAATGTACAAATCCTGGTCCTTATTCACAGTGCATCTAGTAAAAGCAAAATAAAATTGTACCAAAGCTATTTACCCCAAATTATGCTATACCGATCTTGTAGAATAAAGTTGTTGTTGCGGTTGTTGGGTGCATTTTGCAAACAGCTCTTTTCTGGCCGCCTGATGAATCGAAATCCAACAGCAACTTTCCTTTTCGGTCTGTTCTGGAATTGACCATGTCCTGAGAAAAAGAAATCTTGATCAATTGCCAAATGCAAGTCGATAACTTTGTCCGTCTGCTGAGTGGTGCCAATAACCAGATAGTGTGCAGTAGGTTTTTCAGACTCCCCAACTTGCGAAGCGGGGCTATTTGAGGATCATGTAAATGCACCATTAAACTCAGATTTAAGCTGAGCACAAAGCAATGTTCCTCCTTAAGCAGATGGATTTGAAAGCAGCCTTCTCAAACTCTGCACAAATACATCAAACTCTAACAGTTCAAACAACCAAGAAGAGTACAAAATTGATTTAAGTTAAACAAGGATTAACTGCACTGCCCCACCTGACGAAAATAAAACCAGTCAGTCACCATTAACGGACCAATGTTAGTGATTCTATTCGGTCTGAGGTACAAAACTAAGCCAGAGCTTTGTGGAAATCAGTTTCATGATAGGGGCTTGAACAGATGTTTGAACTCACAGCCTAATTAGTGCACATTGTATGGACATCCTCTGCAGTGTGATCCCAAAGACTCCCTGAACAGTTGATCTATTCTTAAAAAGGAAGGCCATGTTGGGTGCAGAAAGATCATTCACTAATGTAGCAAGGAGACAGTTCCAGAAGTCCAGAAGGGTGCCAAGAATACTCCCTGCAACAATCAATTTCAGTTTTATGCAGTTTGAGATAATGTTTTATTCAACACATATCTTTCTACCTCAAAGTTATATACTATTTAGTAAGTAGAAATATTTCTAGGGGCCAAGAGAGGGGCCAAAAATATTCCAGAATAGAACTACTGATCATGTGCAGGACCCTAGACGGTTCATCTAAGGGAACTTGATTTAGGATCACATGTACAATACACTTATGTTTGAGTCGGTCGAGTGTTTAATGACCAGAATCAAAAATACAACAGAACATCTTTGCCACGTTTATCCAAATAAGAAACATGGCACACAAATATCATTTTTCTTTGTCATTTGGAATAAGGGCCATGAGACATTCCAGCCAAATGTTCGCATTTCACAGAAGTCATGCTCTCAACACCAATTAGCCTTATTACTTTCAATCACTCATACAAGGTGACTCACAGGTAAAGCAGTGTTCAATGCTTAGACTTTTTTTTTTTTTTTTTTGGCGTGGGAGCAGAAACAATGTCCACTTGTTTTGTCTGAACCAGGAAATAAGAGTAAACCAATAAACAATTTGGTTTTTCCTCCACTTTATACAAGTCATTGTACACTTCCTGTTCTTGGCTTTTTTTTTTTTTTTTGAACATCCAATATGTTGCTGAACAAATTTGCTACCAGGACTTTTTATTAAAAGGTTATTATTTAGGTGAAAGAGCTTGGTTGTGCACATTAAAATATATACACACTGTAGTGCCTAGAACTATGATTTCACACAAATGTGTGCATGCAAATGAACATGCTTCAAGTTTGTTTACTTAATATTTATTATATTAGAAAGTGCAGCCCGAATCCAACACCACAGAAATTACCTTTTAACAATCAGTTTTCAACATCAACTAAATTGATTAAAAATCCAGTTGAACAGTTTGGTTACAGGAGCAGCCAGTTTCTGAGATCTATGAAGGTAGTATAGGATTAAGGGCTCAGTCAGAAACAAAAGGAAATATCTCATTATTTTATTAATAACCATAATGAGCATTTGAAACCCACAGTAAAATGGTTTGCATTAAGAACACATGCCTTCCGAAACCCTGACTACTATTGAGTTTGCCAGAAAAAAAGAGAGTATGTCTCAATACATAGTATTTCAAATGCAGCATACCAAAAATAGCAGGATGTTCTTGTGCATCGGGTCCAATTTGCAAGCCAGAATGCTGACCATCTATCCGCTGTGTAGCATAAGATACTTTACCTTGACTGAGCTGCCGTGAGATGACAGCCTGATGACAGCCCATTGAAAGAAGCCAATGACGGATGACAAGACGATGGATACGTGGGCAAGAGGGTCAAAGATCAAGGTCCAATGTCATGATGAAGATAAGATAAGATAAGATAAGATAAGATAAGATAAGATAATCCTTTATTAGTCCCGCAGTGGGGAAATTTGCAGGCTTACAGCAGCATCGAGTAAAGTGCACACAAGAGACATAGTAGAAGAAAGACAAGATAAAAATAAAAAATGAAAATAAAAAAAACAAGTATTATAAATAAGCAATAAAAAACAGTAGAAAATCAACAATAACTGAAATATTATATTTACAGACAGAAAAAACTATTATTGCACAGTGTAATGTATTGCACAGGTGTCATGTGGTCTGCTGGGAGCAGAGTTGATTGTGCAACCTGACAGCAGCTGGAAGGAAGGACCTGCGGTACCTCTCCTTCACACACCGGGGGTGAAGCAGCCGGTGGCTGAAGGAGCTGCACAGAGCTGCCAGAGTGTCCTGCATGGGGTGAGAGGTGTTGTTCATCAGGGATGACAGCTTGGCCATCATCCTCCTGTCTCCCACCACCTCCACCGTATCCAGTGGACACCCCAGCACACTGCTGGCCTTCCTGACAAGCTTGTTTAGTCTCTTCTTGTCGGCTGCTGAGATGCTGCTGCTCCAGCAGACCACTGCATAAAAAATGGCTGATGCCACCACAGAGTTGAAAAAGGTCCTCAGGAGTGCTCCCTGCACTCCAAAGGACCTCAGTCTCCTCAGCAGATACAGTCTGCTCTGACCCTTTTTATACAGTGAATTTGTATGATTAGTCCAGTCCAGTTTATTGTTCAAGTGAACACCCAGGTACTTATAAGATTGCACAATCTCAATGTCCTTTCCCTGGATGTTCACTGGTTCCGGAGGACAGTGTTTACCCCGGCGGAAGTCCACCACCAGCTCTTTGGTTTTACCAGAGTTGATCTGGAGGCAGTTCCGCCAGCACCATCCTGTGAAGTCCTGGTTCAGTTCTCTGTATTCCCTCTCATCGCCGGCGGAGATGAGGCCGACGATTGCAGAGTCGTCAGAGAACTTTTGCAGGTGGCAGGTAGCAGAATTGTATGTGAAGTAGCGTGTCCCAATAATATGCATACTGTATGCAACAGTAGGTACTCTGTAAGGGCAGCTGCAGTATAGGCTAAAGGTAGAAAAGAAAAAGTATATGATTTGGATCGCAGCCATGTATTGCTGTGTGATGCTTTACCAGCCATGTTGAACTGGAAAACAAATGTTCTGTATAGTCATTTTGGAAAAATAAAGTGCAAACAAAAACAGGATGGCATAAATGACTGTATAAATCAGTGTGTACTGTAAGAGATATGGCTGTAACATACTGATATTTATTGGTTTTGCTGCATCACTAAGAGAAGTATTAAGGTAAAGCAGCAGATCATCCAATGGGTTTAGAACCAGTTCTCCGAGGTCAGACATTTGGTGGATGTGCTTGGCTGAGGATTCAATGATACGAAGCTACCATCTGTGGGATTGTGATGAAAAACTAATCATAGCAATGTGTAGTAGTCATCTGACATACTGGTTTATGTGTTTATTTCTCATAAAGTGTTATTTTGACAGCCTGTGACACTCTTTTCCATTCCTCCCTCACACAAATACGCTCGTGTTTCTCACACATGCTAAATAGGTGTGGATGAGCTGAGTGTATTTGCCAGGAATGATGGAGGAGACACTAAGCTTATTAAATGATAAAAAAAAAACATGGGCTCCTCTATGTTGTGTCCTTCGGTCTGCACTATCTTGCAGTTTTCCACACCAAAAAGATAAAGAGCTTTTCAGAAACACTGTCCAGTCAACTCATTTACTTCTGTATGTAATTGAATCCCATACTTGATAACAAGAACGTGTCATCTTCTTCACACTCTCCGAGTGCACTGTAACAGCTGTAGCCTTAGTTTAAGTCATCTTGTAATTCATTTGGTTGATTTACTAGAAATCTTACAATAAGGGGGCAACGTCTTGGTCTGAAATGTGAAGCCATTGTAAAAGTGCCTTTAACCTGCATTATTTCTAATGGCCAGCAGGGGGCAACTCCACTGGTGCAAAAAGTTTGGTTTTATAGAAGTCTATGATAAAAGGACCCTACTTCTCGATTCATTTATTAACTTGATAAACACTTTTCCCAACGAGTCAATAGAGTATGATGTTAATTATGTGTAATTTATGGTCCCATTTAGAGTGAAATAAACAATAAAGCCGGGTATGCTTTAATGCCTGACCACGATTTCTCTACAGCAGCGTTAATCAGTGTCCGGTTGTACTTAAGGACACTCGAAGGAGTCAGTAACAGTAAGAACATGTTTTAAGCAGGTTTTTAACTTGCCAAAATGATCAATCCTGTTAATATCACAGTTGACATGAATTATGGATGCAACTTGCTAACCAAGCTAGCTAGCTGTCCCTAGCTTTAGCTGGTGACTTTGCAGGCCTTGCTCTCCACAGCTCCACCCTCTGATCCAAATATGGCCACTTCTAGCTCTAAAAGAAAGAAATGGCAGCACCCAAAATGCCAATTTTGAGGCTTTAAAGCGATATTATACAAACCAATGGTTGACGTCACAGTGCCTACATGGACCTCCTATAATTTTATCAATGCAAATAAAACGTTGGCGTTTTGGGCTGTGTTGTTTCTATGCAAGACATTTTCTAAAGCTCACCAGCAGGTGTTAGTCCACCCTCTCCCAGCATTTTTGAAGGATTCCCCTTTAAATGTATTGTGGTATTTTCCATTTGTTAAACAGTTCACATTGAAAACAGAGATAACATCAGGTGCAGGGAATCTAAGAAGCAACAAAGGTCTATAGTAGGCCATTGGCCCCTGTCCCTTTCAGAGCCTGCACATAAAAATGACTATTTTTATAACCTTATAACAGGTATCTCAGCCTGTATCTCAGGCCTTTTTTGTAAAAGGCCACCTCAACCAATATTAAACATAACTGCAGGAACAGATGTGATAAAACACATTATTTCCTCTTGTCTCATAAGTATGGTAAAGTGAAATGCAACAGTTCAAACTAATTGCCTTTAGTGTCACTACAACTGCGAAGATGTGGTATATCAATAATGAAAATCGAAAATGCGATGGTGTGAGAAGCGTACTTCTAACATCAAGAGACAACTGTATCATTGACTGACGCAGAGGGAAACAGGCTAATCCACAGGGGGTGAGAGGAAAGCCTTTCTTCAAGCAGCCTGATTCGGTTTAAGGTGATTAATAAATGCATAAAAAAGGAAGACGGATTAAGAGCTGTCAAGCTAAATAATAGGCAAGCCTGAGACAAGAACAAATCAAAACTGCTTCACTGCAGTGGGGCAGAAATACCGAATTTACATCGCACATGATTTAACTCTGGGCCACGGCTTTTAGTGATTCAGGTACAGTGTGCGCACTAAGCAGAACATTAGAGCGAGAGGCGTCTGACAGATGCCCTCCTGGTGTTTATAGAGAGAAGATAAAGTTTATTAAATGGGATGGAAGTCTCAGATGAAGGAGTGGGCTGTTCGCTCCTCTTTATACGATAGTTAAATGCCTAGTCAATATGTATGAGGCGTATTATTGACTTGTTAGATATTGCTTGAACTTTAAAGCGCCCCGCGAAAAAGAAAAGAGAGCGATCATGGATTTCAGGTTGGTCGTCGACACAAGGCTTGTTTACTCTGAAGGGGCTCATTTCACATTGAACGAGGAGATCCATCACTACCTGCATCTGAAAAAAAAAGGGATATTATGACTTAGAGTGTGTGTAACAGCAGAAAGTGTCGAGATGTTTGCGTCCATCGTCTGCACGCGTGTCTTCATCCACGTCCATTCATGCAGCACATCAGAGTTCTGAGACATCCATGTCAAACCCTGGGGCGTGACCCGGTCATACTTCGCCCGACCACCAGGTGCCCCCGGTGTGCTCCGCTGCCCTGCACACCTGTTGCTCATCCACTCATCATCAGCCTTCCCTGCAGCCTGCCTCAGCAGCTGCACCTCATTAACTCATTAATGCGTTCTTCTTTCGGCTTTCGTGTTTTTTGGTGGGAGGAAAACGGCGAATGTGAATGAAGACCCACATGAACATATGGGGCTTAGGATTTTTTTTATAAAAAAGAAGCCAAAAGGAATCTTTTTTTAGGGGAGCTTTGCTACTTTCTCTCCATGTTCTTTCCCCTCTTGTCTTTTCTTACTGCCGCTTTTATCTAGGAAAGTCGTGACTGCTCTCTTGGCTTCCGATGTGCTCCGCTTGACAGACGTTGAGCCCGTAGGATTGTCTTGTGTCTTATCCTACGGAGAAGGGAATTCAAGGGAATGAAATGTCCTTAACGATGACTGATCGGATCAGTTTGTGGTTCATAAGAGGACATAAGAGCAAGGAGACCTGAAACAAGTGAAATGGGATGAACCCAAACTCCCCCAACTGAATCTTTGTAATTAGTCAATTAAAAGAATGTGGTAAAGCAAAATTTTTAAAAACCTACAGATAATAATTGCAAAATAACCTGAACAACAGGAATTGAAGAAGCATCAAACAAACTGCATCGTGGCGGGTGAGAAAGTACTTAAATTGAAAAGTGTTGTTGCTCACCCAGCAGCTTCCCCCGGAGCAGCAGGGGATTCTCGCCACGCAGCTGAAGCTTGTCAACAGGCTGTCATGGAGGCTGAATGTAAATCGGTAACTCACCTTGCCCACACTTTAAGAAAAAGAAATTAAAAAAAAAAGAAAAACCTGCTCCTTCACTCCATCTCTGCCTCCTCCTCCTCCTCCTTTAGTTCTGCTTCACCGAATGACTGGCAGTCACCCGGTCTGATGTGCCCTCTATTATGTAGGCAACGCGCCAAGATGCGGACACATTGCGAGACGTCCCTTCAAGGTGTTGATCTGAGTCTGGCTGACAAGGGCGTCCAGGTTATTTACAAGGAAAGACATTGCTATTCAGTTCCCTGGTGTCGGTCTTCACGGGACATTTATGGGTTTCTCTTGACTCTGTTTACTTTCTCTTCAGGAGATGATGGCGGCCCAGAGAGAAGGTTAAAGGATTTGTTTCCATCCACTTGTCCCTGTGTCTTAAGTGGTTAACTTGTGCCCTCTCAGTCAGACGGTTAAAGATTTGGTTCTCAGGTCTTTTATTTCTCACTCCCTCTCTGCTTGCATGAGACACATTTTGTTAAAAAAACCATTTCCACCTTTAGCTTCTGCTCGATAGTCCAACACATTCAAGTCAAGTGGACAAGATTGCTTAACTGCTCATGTCTTTTGTGCTGTCCGACTGTACGCTGCTGCATTACTGGATCCCAGCAATTAAATTGATCAGTACAATGTCAGCACAACAAATAGAATAATGGCCAAAGCAATGAAAATATAACCTAAGGTGTAATTAACAGAAATTATCCTTTAACCTGCCCTAGCAACATCCCTAGGAAAAAAAAAAGAACACCTAAATGAGCATACCCAAAATTAATCAAGAATAACTCCTCAACCAAAAGGGTTATATGCATATTTCTGAACTACTTTGAAAGTTATGAAGCTAAGAAATATGAATCCTTTGTAAGCAAACTGTTTTTCATTACCATTCCAGAGTTTCGTAAAAATGTAAAAAATATGACTATGGATAAAGATGCAACCAAAGGTAAACAAAGAGGACGGCATATGGGTGTTTAGCCTGGCGTATTGAATTTACACAGAAACCTTAACATTGAGGATTGAAGATGGTACATAAAAAAACCCCCATGAAATCAGAGGAACTTCATCAAAGGCTTTATTACACACCTGATTTAATCGGCAACCATTTCTTTTAATCTTTTTTTATTGAAGCTGTTATACCAAAAAACGAGTGAATAGATTATTTGACAATTACCTCTCATCTGGCAGGGCAAGAGGCTGGAAGATGTTCAAATCAGGGAGCAAAAAGCGTGTAGAAATGTGTGTAGTGTGTGTAGTATAGTGCTGTCCCAGTCATATATACTATTTCAAGCCCCTTGCAGCCTCTGACACTCAACCATTTACCAGTAAGTTAAGACCCTGAGGGTTCAGGGTTTAGGGCCTTAGGGGGTTAGATTTGGCCTGACCTCCCAGCAGACCCAATTTTACTGCAGAACAGTATGTAAGGTAAAACCTGCTGTGTTTGGTGAAAATAACATCTGCCTCCAAAAACATGGATTGTGTCAGATTGACTGTAAAATGTAAAGTTTGACTGCTTCATTTCCCCGTTTATAGTGGGCGCTGTGTGTATCGCATCAAGGTGCCTTTAGGTGCATTAGAGAGCTCTGAATTTTTATACCAAACATGTTATTGTAAACAGACAAAAAAAAAAATGATCCCAGATCTTTTGAACACAACTTGTTCTTCTATTTACAAAGGTTCTATTTGTACACTGTAATATAAGTATAGTTAATACTTTGTAGTAAGACATAGTTTGGACAACGTACAGTTGGTTTACGGATAATGAAAGCTGAAATCACCAACAATAAAATCCTGTTAATTTCCATAAATTAGATGCATTTTTGTTAATGAATAATTTGTGTTTATCTTTCAGACTTAATCTGAATAATTCACCCTTCAGAAGACCAAGTATCACTTGACATTTATCAAACATTTTCTTGCGGTAGGATTGTTAATTCCCAACCGTTTGCTGCATAGCCACGTTTTTAAAGGACGTATCTCAACTTAAGCAGTAACTCATATCCCCAGGGAGTCTACGGCTGTGCCCTGTGGATGGCAATGGTCAAAGTCATCATTAAAGTATTTAATGACAGTCCTCAGGAAACCATTATCATTTGGGGAGCAATTCATTAAAAATTAATCTCTTCCTTCAGCCCCTTATTATCACGACCAAGGTTCATTATGGTGTTGGGCAGCACAGGGAGCTGGGCCCAAACCTCAGCCCTTACTGGAAGAAAAGGGGCTGACCTGATGAGATATGAAATGAGCCCTTACAAACACTATAGGGAAGCTGAGGTCAAGTGAAAGATCGACTGCCTTAAATGTCTTAACCGAGAAAGCTATTGATTTTTCCTTATTTTGATGCTTTATATTGAATAATGGAAGAATATTAATGGACTAAACTTACAACAGTCTAGACATATTAGTATGCCAGTAACATGTTTAGGCCCACTCTGCTCTCTTGCAATTTGAAGTGCGAGACAATACAATATACGGGGGCTTGTTATATTCTATAAAAGAGAATTGTCTCTAGCAGCTCTTTCAAGAATGAGAACGTAAACATGATGAAACTGACTTACAAAAAAAAAAGCTGCCTCACAAATCAATTATTGAAGAATGAAGGCACATCATGGGTGTTAAGGTAGTAACCACAAATCCTAGTGCACCCTAGTTACTAGTTATGAAGCGCACACACACCGTAGGCTGTTCTTTCTCTCTGGTCTTTTCTTACTGCTGTTTTTATGTTTGGAAGGCCTGACTGCTCCCTCAGCCTGAAGATGTGCTCGGCTTGTCAGTCTTGACAGATTGTGCTCCTTAATAATAAAAATAATAATCATTTTATTTAATAATAATAATAATTATAATGTACTTTATTTCTGTAGCACTTTCCAAAAGAAAGGTTAAAGTGCTTGGCAATATATAAATGGCAGAAAAACAATGATAAAAAAACAAGTTAAATAACATTGAGCAAAGGAGCTACATATGAGAAAAAGAACAATAAGTAAAATATGTGTATAAATAAATAAATAAAGTGATTTATATTATCATTAAAAAAATAAAGAGAAGGCCTTTTTAATGAAGATACAAGTAAAAAATCAGGCCAAAAACCCTGTAAAAACTATTATAAAGATATGATTATGAGAGAGATTTAGAAGAGGTTGAGAAGTTTGCCAGTCTGATTTTGTGTTGAGTGTGGATGCCCAAAAAAAAAAAAAAAAGGTCCGGTCTCCATTGGTTTTCAGCCTAGATTGCAATATAGCTATCAGAGCCTTGGCTGAGTACCTCAGGTTGCGATTGGGCACGTACAGCGTCAGAAGATCTGATATTTACTTTGGTGCGATTTCAAAACAGGCCTTAAAAGCTTTCAATAATATCCTGAACTAGGAGTTATGTGTTGCTGAGTCTGGCTGCTGCATTTAGGCAAGCTGTAACATTTTGGAAAGACTTCTCAGCTGCAGAAAACAGGACAGGACAAATGTATTATCACACTTGTTCAAGCTGATGTTATCATCAAAGATGACTCAAAGATTTTAAAAGTTCTGAATTTTGGTTTGGGACAGAGAGCATAGATGTTTGGAGGTATAAGCATTAGCTGTGCCAGGGCTAATAATGACTACCGCAATCTTGCCAACATTTAGCCGCAGGACGTTCTGGGCCTTCCAGCGTTTCAGGTCAATAATGCAGATGTGGAGTGTATTCATTTCATTAAAATCACTATGGATAAAAGAGAGGTAGAATTGAGTGTCATCTTCGTAGGAATGGAAGCACACATTAAGCTTCTGGATGATATGTCCGATTAGTATGTAGATAGATATGTAGATAAAAAAACTAGAGTGGAGTCGAGGACCGACGCCTGGGGAATCCCACAGGTCATCTTCAAAGAGGAAGGCCGTAAGCTACCAATGGCAGCACTTAAAGATCTATCCTGTAAGTAGGAATAAAAACCAGTTTAATACTGAGCCAGAGATCCCTCCCATGTTTGAGATTTTCCAATAAAACAGAGTGGTCAACAGTATCAAATGCAGCACTTAGATCTAACAGAATTTAAACGAAAGATTTTCCAGCATCAGCTACAATAAGCAAGTCATTCATCACTAAGGAATGCAGTTGTTTATTCTTTAACCAGACTGCAATGTTTCAAAGAGTCAGTTTCTGTTTTACAAAGCAAATCAATTATTCAGTAACAACTTTTTTCTTTTCTTTAGAACCGTAGAGAGAAAAAGGGCAGTTTGGAAATTGGTCTCAAATTATTCAGGGAGTTATGGTTTAAAAGAGATATGTTTTTGAAGAGGTTGAAAGAGTGCATTCTAAAAAAAAAAAAAAAGTAGTGACAGGACCAGTCAATAGTGACATGTTAATAGTGCAGAGAATATGGGGACTAACTGCTCCATCTACTTCTTTTAGAAATCTCAAGGGCAGGATGTCGAGAGCACACAAAGAGGGCTTTATTTTGTTAATCACTTCAGTGAGAGAGTCTATAGATACTATGTCAAAGGACTCAAAAGGTTTTAAAAGGAACTGTAGTGTCCTGAGCAATAAGGGGAAAAGTGCATTCTGATGCTGGAGACTTTGTTGGTGAAGACGGTTCAAGATTCTTCACATCTCTCAGGGGAGAAGTTCATACTGACAGTCGGTGGAGCCTCTCTAGCACGATTAATTACATCGAACCAAACTATTGAGTTGTGTCGGTTCTTTTCAATAAGGTCTGAAACAATACCGAGCTCTGACATTTTCAATCTCTGTGTTAGGATTTCTCATATAAACCTCTCTCAATGTCAAAGTGCACTTCCACTCAGCACTATTACAGTCCCTCTTTAGGGCATGTATGCTGTCAATTTTCCAATGGATGGGAAACTTTAGAGGGCTTTTTGCTGCTCAAGTGGAGCAATTTGATTCAGGGTCTGGCTGCAGTTATTGTTAAATGTATTTAGGGCAGCATCAACCTCTTGACTCGAGCCAATGTCAACTGAGGAAGACAGGAGGGCATCTTGGAATCTTGCCACAGAGGAAGTATTAAAAGTGAGATAGCGGAGAGGGCTTGTCTTACCACCTGACAGATTATTTTTGGCCAGCGATGTCTCTGTTTGCAGTTTTTCCAGCGAGACACATGATTGACAGAGTGTTGTGATGATGGGAATAAATATTGATTTGTTGGCTCAAATTGTTTTGATGCAATTATGCCGTCGCCATAACGCAATATAACGAGCAACTGCATGTAATGATTGAATTCCAAAACACAAAACCATCAACTCTGAGCTGCCATCTACTCGGATTAAATGAATGAGATGAGAACTGTGGTAGACATGGACTAATGAGTCTTTCTGTAGGGAGCGATGTAATTACACTTGAAGTGATTACCATTGAAGCTCATCGACAAGCGTGCCATAACTCACGACAGTTGTACTTCTCTCTACATTTGAATATTATCTTTCTCATTCGAAATGGGTCAACACGATCCGCAGATCTGTGCAAAAAAATCCATCCATTTTTAAGATCCTTTTTCAAAATGGATGATAAACATGCCCCTGTAACCACACTAGTCCTTTACACTATATTTATTACTAGGGAAAGTCTAGCTCTCAGTGAATTCTTAACTTTAAAAACTCCTAATCCTCCGAGTATTTTACTTCACGGCCCTCTTTAAAGAGTTTCCTATACGTTTATGTCTCGCCCAAAATGACAAACCTTCTGGTCAGTGAGGACAACGTAGAATAGTAAGAAAGGTTTGTCGGTGAAGAAATGCATATCATCTATCCCTGTCCTCACACCCACAGCATCTCTCTTCTGCTCGATCCCTTTGACTGGCAGCTATACAAACAAGAGACGACAGCAATCCATATTTCCCGACAGAGAGGTCAGTCCCGTCGCTTGTCCCAAATCATCTGGACACTGGAGACTCACAATGTTGCAGGTCATAGTTTAATCGGATTAAGGAGGATGGATGAATTTGTGATAAGACATGAATCTCACCGCCTCCTGTCACACCGAGTTGGCAATGCATTTCAGTGTGACCGCAGTCTACGAGGACTGTTCTAAACACCTGTCGTACTTTTTCCTTCACCGTTTTTAGATTTATGATGAACAGCACCTCAAGCTGGGTTTTTACTCTACGTACTCTTAAAAAAAAAAAACTCCTGCTCTGAGGGGAAGTGACATAAAAATAAGACTCCTCTCTACCAGACACAAGGTTAGTTAGCGTATGGGTTTAATGTTCATGTAACTTTCAGGTTGAGTTGATCACAGGGGCAAAAGGATGGGAATTCATTGGTTTAAATGTTATGAAAAACAAAAGGAAACTTCAGCACTAAACCCAAGATAACATCTATTAAAACAGTACTTGAATACCTGTGAGCACAAAAGGTGACAGTGATGCATTATATAGGTCATGTGCTTCTTAATATTAACCCATGCAATGTCATGTATAAACATGAGAATTAAAGAATGACTTATTTGTATTGATTCTGTACATGACCAACTTGTAATTTCCACTGGATCAATTGTGAGCACCCCTCACAGCTTCTAGTTTGATAAATGTCCCTATTTTGATTTGAAATTGTTTTCCATTTTTTTCATTCAGGGAACATTAAAGAAGCCGGAATAGGAGCTATATGCAGTAATGTCGAGGAAATGCTTCGCCAATTCAAACTGATTCAAAATATCATTTTTGACCACCATGAAGCATAAATATGAGGAAGCAATAAAAACCTTAAGTACACTTAGACAGAAATGGCCTTTGGGACCAGACGCTGTTATATAACCTATTTTTCTATTACGGCAATCGGGGGGAAAAAAGGGAAGAGGAAATGGGCAAATAAAAGAAAAAGGAGATATGATGGAGCAGATGGAGGGGAACAGGAAGTTATAGGAAGTCATAAAGTAAAATAATGATGATCACTTAAATTGTAGCTTTTAAAATGAAACCATGGAACAAACTTTTAAATCAAAAGCGGTTTTGAACACCGTGGTATTTCTGCTTGGAGCTGCATGTTGCCTGTTTCCATTTGTTTTGATCTGTCATTAACAATTTTCTTTGTCATTGAAGCTTTGAATATGCTGTGGCCACATTATAAATGCATGTCTGTGTGACAGCTCTAAATGACTGCCTGCTGTTTTGCAATACTTCCTCTAGGTGGTGGTGCAGGATAAGCAGTTGACTGTTTCTTCTTTTGCCTGTTTGTCTGTATAGAATAAATAGACAACAAGGCCCTATTTAGAGCCATAATTGGAAAAAAAAAGGTTCATGTGGAGGTTAATATTTGACATATGTCTGTTACAACCGTGACATGACGCACAGAGAATAGCTAAATCTTTCAAAAACTAAGAAGAGGAATGTTAAATTCTACCCCACATTCTGACTTAGTTGTCATTAAAATGTTTCAATTAAAACTCTAATGCTTGTTGAACATGTCACTCCAACACCATGGTCATGAACAGCCTCCTCTCTTCTGGAAAGGTCTTCCACCCCATTCACTGATGAGACCGTGCAGTATGCTAGAGAGCTTTGAAAGAGACTATTTGACCATGAGTTAAGATTGTTTTGTCAAACTATTAATAGATAGTTAAAATCAATGCTCATTGACCTAAAGTTGTTCATTTTTTGCAGAGAGACAGCCAGTGTCATATGCACAAAAATGTACCTGAGCAATAAACACAACAAAAACAATAACAATTGGCCAAAGTGACAAACAAACAAATGAGCATTTCCACATTTTATCACTTAATTTGTAGCAAAATCAGGCTTGGAAAATAGGTGTTATTAATAATCCATTTTACTCTTGTCATCTGTTAGGGGAAAAAAGATAAGAGAAGATAATCCTTTATTAGTCCCACAGCGGGGACATTTGCAGTGACGGATGCAAAAAGGAAATGTTAAAAAGGGACTACAAACATTAGAAGCGTAACAATTAACTGATATTGCCAAAAAATTCCCCAGTTGATTACTTTCATTAAGACAACAATGTTTGTATATACATTGTATTTAAGTTGCATAATACTTTTATGTAGTAAAATATTATATGATCAAATATGTTCCAATTTGCATACATTTCCAAAACAGTAATGTTTATTTGTTAATTTGAGAAAATGGTCTTTAAAGATATTTATTGTAAAAATCCATACCACCACACTTTTATGGAAGCCCATGAGTCATAATTATGAGATAAAGACTTAATAAAGATAAAGACTTTTTAACTTTAAAAAAAATAAGATGGAAACTTAGCCTTGATAAAAAAAAATCCACACAGTAAGTCATAATAATGAGTTAAAAAAAAATCGAAATTATGAGATAAAAAGTCAATTATGAGATAAAAAGTCATAATAATGAGTTAAAACGTCAAAATTATGAGTTAAAAAGTCTTTATCTCATAATTATTTTTCCACTGGCGGAAATGGGCTTCCATACACTTTAGTTGAAAAGGGTAAAAAAAAAATGTAACTTATAGATACCACTTTGAAACTTCCCTAATTTAATGGGGCTACTTACATTTAGAATTTCATCTTTTTTTTTGTATTACAAGTATTCTGAATTATTTTAATTTAATATTTAAATATGCAATATGGTCACTTTTGGTGCATTTAGGAAAAATCTGCAGACATATATAAACAAAATGTTGATTCTAAAACAAAATAAAAATCAGTACATGAAGAAGCCAGACTTTTGCCTGATGCGTCCCCACACAAAGAGTGTTAAACAATGTGCTACATACAGACCATACTTAATGTAGTGTGCTGTGTCACGATGACTTCCATTTTCCCTCATCACCCCACATTACAGCATTGTCCATTCATCACAGTAGCCTTGATGTGACACTAGGGGGAGCTGCAGTATAACCTCTGTGTTACAGCTTCAAAGCCACTGCACTGACTGCTGAATGCAACCGGAACGTCAGCTGTGTGAGAGTTAGTCTCTAAAAGAATATGGAGACGGGGTGGGTGGTGTGTGTTCTTGATCCTGAGGACTTAATTTTCCAGTTAATGAGTTAATTATGTTTGCAGTAGATAAATGTTGCATCATCAGGATTAAACAAAATGTGAAGCAGCGAATGTTGAAAGAGACACACGTGGTAATGGGGAGAGAGGCCGTTTAGCACAATTATGCCTCCAATTATATGTCAGATACCCATTATGCACTTCACCTGGACTGACGTCTCTGGGCCGTTATTTAACAACGCCACAGACAAACAGAAGTATTCATTAAATGTACTGAGCAAAGGGTGAATTATTTTGTGACCTCCGAAGCAGTTGGACAGGTTGTAAACGAACCCCAGGCTAAGCAAACGGTTATTGTATTTCCTGTTATGTCAAAATGTGGCTAAAACATTTGACCAATATTAAACTAGATATATTCATAAGCGCAGCTCAGTTTACACACAATGTACAGCATCTTGTGTTGGGGAAGGGAACATTGCAAAACACCAAAATACAGTCCTGCAGGTCTCGACAGCAACAGTTGCATTGGCAACCATTTTGAGAAATTGGCAACCAATTTTGGCCACGTTCAAAGTGGTTGCCACTGATGGCAGCAAGCAGCAAATCCCATTCAGGCATTTAGGATATTTGTTTAATTAGTGAAATGGTTTAAATGTTGCCGTTACTGACAGAACCGGAACCAGACAACGCTGCAAGGTGGGTTTACTTGCGTGAGCTCAGACATCTGTTTTAGAGACAATGATGAAGTGAATGAAGTTGTTGGACTGTGGGGTAAAAAGTTATACAAGCACGACACATAACTGCATAGTATCTTCATTACTCACTGAATATGAGGTGACCCAAAAATGTGTTGGCAACCAAAAGCTCAGGCCCGGTTGCCAGCCTCCTGTCCATCAACTGGAGAAGGCTTTAATTTAATCATCCAAATGTGATATGTTCTGCTCCAAGATCAGCAAAGCAAAAGACAGACCGCCTCTTCCCTGGTGATGCACACACTTTAGTATACACTAGACTACTTTTCCAAAATTAAAAAAAGATCTTAGCCAATGTGAACTCAGCACAGAACACATGACATATACGTGACAAACTGCAACATCACTTAATTCCCATGAAATAAACATACCGTGTTTTATTCTGGAATGAAACTGTAACGTGAGGCCGTAATATGTTATCATGGCGACCATACCTGGAGTACTGGTAGTAGGAGCGTGATGCGGAGTGACACCTGTCCTTGTCGCCGGCCCCCTCGCATTTCCATATGTGGAGGTCGGATCACTCTTGTTGAGAAGAAACAGCCGGAAGAAGACGGAAAACTTTCTTAAGCAGCATTGAGCTCTTCTTCTCACTTGATCATCTTCTCAACTAAAACACTTCCTTGTTCCTAACGCACATGGGACTGAACTAACCAATCAGAAGCTAGGAGGACTTGGACTGAGGTAAATGTGAGGAGAACCACAGAGGTAGATTCAGCAGAAAGTAAATATTCTAAAGTCGACGACGGAACAATTTAAACATGCAAATATGTAATAAATTAACTGTGTCAGCATCAGTCTGCATTAAATCCAATATATGAATTAACCTCTCGCCGAAGTACTAACATTCTCATTTTTCATTATTGTTTTCAAAAAATAGTATGATAAATGTCAACTCGAATGTAATATATTCATACATTGACCTTAAAAGACAAATAATGTACAAAGGACCCCATTTCTCTCATTAGAATGAGTCATGTCTAACATACATGCTATTGTCTCCTAATGTTTTAAAAAAATTGAAGCTACCTAGCAGAATATCAGGAGCAGGATCAGACCTCAACGGTGCCACCTGCACTTCCATAAATACCCTCCTAACCCACTCTTCCTGTTCCACTCTCGTATTCAGCGCCCCTCCACCCGCCCCGTTCTTCTCTTCCTCCCGCTTCCTCTCCTCTACCAGAGCCCCGGCCTGATTGATCCCCTCAGGACCCTGGTCCTGCCCAGGTGCTATGGCGGATTTCCTGTCGAAGCTGTCTCCTACAACGCATTTGGCAAAGCGGATGAGCTTCAAGCAGTTCAAGCCTCGCACGTCAATGATGTTTCTATTTGTAGCCTTCATGAAATGCCATGAGTAGCATCTAATTACGAGTAGATCTAGTCGACTCCGATGGAGCAAGTAAGAGAGGCACGGATGAAATAAGGGACACCTGCTTGACATATAGAATACAATTAGCAACTGGAAGATTGCTTATCAACTAGTCATTTCGGCAATCTCAGAAATTGTCTCTAAGCTTTGTGGATCTGACTGTCAGACCACATGCACTAATCCCAGATCTGCATCAAACAAGTCAGAAAGCAACAAAGTTCCATCATATCAAGGTACGGTACAGTAGCTTAGAAACAGGGATGAGGTGCAACAACACGCAACAGTAACCCAGTTTGTTTCAGAATTCTCCAGTAGAGGTTTCTCCTCATAAAGCGATAAAGGTTTATTAAAGTTTGTGAAATCTCCATAATGTTTACATGCTCAAACACAAACACTCAGGGTTATTATTTTGGGTATTATGTGTAGGTTTATTGTGATGATGAGTACAATTTGTTTTTTCTACGATCAGCTTCAGAGGCGTTAACATTCATGGGCATCTTTAGTGGAAGCAGGTCCTTCAAATTTTTGTTGAAATTAAAATAATTACAATCTCAGAAAAATACCCAAAGTCAAAGAAAAACCTATTAACAGTGTCATTAGAATATAGTCAGTAGAAATCTTTAAGAATTGATACACTTATACCATATAAACTATAAAAAACTTTAAGGGGATTATGAAAAAAACATTGAAATAAATGAATAAAATCTTATTAGATCTGTTTTTTTGTCATATGTATGTGTTTGCATATAAATATATATAGATAATATGTATGTTGATTTTGTCAATTCTCTACTAGGATGGGATGTTTTAGGCGCAGAATCTGTCCAGACCAACAAGCTGAGCACATCTGTAAGTTGAGCGAGACAAATAAAAGCAGCAATAAGAAGAGACAAGAGAGAAAAAAACAGGAGGAAAAGGTAGTAAAGCTCCCTTAATTAGATTCCTTTGGCTTTTTTAGAAACAGTAGCCTAGTAACTAGCATGCACTGGGGCACTTCAAAACACATATTGCAAAGCGCTACGCACTGTTTTGTACATTAGACACACATGTTCACAATTGAAATCAATTGCAGTAATTTGGGGAACACTTCCCTTCAAAATACCCGCAATTGGCAACACCCACACACATACACACACACACACACACACACACACACACACACACACACACACACACACACACAATAACACACACTTAATGAACACCAATCAGTCATAGCGCTACAAATAGACCTCATGTAAGCTCACCTCTTTTGTGAAAACTTTGCAAACATGGAGGCAGTAATAGCGAGGGGATAAGGAAGAAGCTGTGGTTTATGCTGAATAAACCACAAACTAAAGCAGATGATGGGATTTAATTTTACTGGATTTTTACATTGTTTTTCATATGACAAATACATTGATTGCTTGAACAAGTCTGTGCTTCTAGAGTGGATGAAGCCAGATGAAGGCACTCCCTGCTGCGACATAACATCGACCACACTGATCCCGCCTGACTAAAGGTTAATTGCTGCAGCCCACCTACTTCTTAGGACGCTACAGCGGAGATATAGGAAGCCAAAGTCTTCCCATGTAGTTTGTAACTGAGCTGGGTAGAGCCATGACCTAATCCTGCAGGAGTCAAAAAGACAAGAGGTAGACACGATCCACACCCAGGCGGCAACCTCCGTTTCTGACAAGTGAAGCCAGTGCAGAAGAGTCTTAAAACCTGCATTGTCTCTACTGACCAGCAGGGGGCAACTCCTCCGCTTGCTAAACGAAGTCAGATTGTATGGAAGTCTATGAGAAAATGAACCTACTTCTCACTTGATTTAATAATTCAGTAAACATCGTAAACATGAGTTTATGGTTTCCTTCCTTAGTTTAAAGTCCTCTTAAATACGGAATTATGTTAATTTAGTACATTATGGTCCTATTTAGAGTAAAATAGACCATAAAGCAGAGTGTGCTTTAAGGCAGGCGTACTGTGATTGACAGGTCGCTACCTTATCAGAGCCTAATACGGCGTCTCTACGTCACTCCTCCGCAGTCCAAAAATGTTCACAAACCAATGGGTGCTGTCACGGTGACTACGTCCACTTCATATATACAGTCTGCACACTACATTACCCAAGTCATCATTAAGCACGTCGACATTTGTAGGTGTATTAAGCTAGAGGCGATGTCAGGTGCTACACAACTTATACACACACCCCAGCTTGCGCTAGCTGCTAACTTAGCGTTGCTAACTATGCTAACGTCACCAGGTCCTTCCTAGCCTCGCTTTCCCCCATCTTCGCTCTTTAATCCAACCATGATCACTTCTGGTTCCAAAAAAACAAGATGGCAACAGCCAGATCCACCCACTTTGACTCTTCAGAAACCGATGGGTGTCGTCATGGAGACTACATCCATATATTTCAGTCAGAATGAAGGATCCCAAACCATCAAACCTTCCCATTCAATACTGCACTGTAATTTTACTGTAGTTATTTTTGTTTCAATGAGTTTACAGTAACATATTGTATTGATTAAAGAACTGTAATTTTACTTTTCTTTGTGTGTTTTTGTTAAATAGCAGTATATAATATCCGAAGCCTTTCTCTTTGTAGTCTATAACTCAAAAACTGGACCCAAATGCAGACAGTAGAAGAGGCAGCAAGATGATTTGGGTGATTTATTAAAGAATGTGGCTGACAAGCTGCAGGACCCCATGCAGGCAGGTAATGGGAGCCAGGCAACTGGTAGCAAGTAGCGGGGAGCAGGCAGGAAATCAAGGAAATCAAAAAGACTGGTAGCAGGGAATACACTACTAAGCACTGGGAAATCTAGAAAATGAGGAAATAAGCTAGAATGCTTCTTACCAGCTGAGACGCTGACAACCTGACACCGAGTCGAGGATAACACACACACACACTAAATGCACAAGAAACTAATTAACAAACGAACTCAGGTGTGGCGGGAAAACTGGCGGGAAAAAGACGGAGACAGGTAGTAAAACAAAACATGACACATAAGGACGGCAACTTTCTAAATCAACAGGAAACAGTCTGTACCGAAACAATCTTTCACACAATCCTGAATGTGAAAATTCAAAATGTATACAAAGTACAACAAACAGGAGCGTTTTGCATAAAGTACATCTGTGAGTTATTGCTGCTTTGAATGAGTAATTTAAATGACGTATGTTTGGTATTTTGTTGCAAAAATACCATTTTGAAAATGGATTGTTAGGGTTTGATCTCATTTTGACATAGAGGTGAGATGTTTTATTTGGCCTGTGAGTGGAGTTTTCACTCAATAGGCCAAATTTACATTTCATAATCACAGCCTAAAAAAAAATGTTTTTAACACTTCTGTTTTTGCACAGATTAAACAAACAAGATAAAACATGTTAGTTAATGAGCTTTAGAGGTGTTGGTAGGCATTGTTCGTGACCTTTGAAAGTACCAGACTAGCTTTTCCCCCCTGCTTCCAGTCTTTAACACAAGTTTGACATAAATCTTCTCATACAATTCTCAGAAAGAAAACAAATAAGCATATTCCCCATATGCTAGATGGACAACTTGTATTTCCCAGAATAACTGCAATTTGCTTTGAAAACACTGCAATGAATGTCTTTTAACAAAGTTCTTGAGGGTATGTCAACACACCTGAGCATTGAGTATCTTTTGTGCATAAATGATCATAAACCAAGGAAGCGGACGGTGTGCATGCATTTCCCTCTGCAACCTTGGACCGAAGACCTTCTCTAAAGGGCCAGTGCGTAGCATTTCGGGTGATCTATCGGCAGAAATATAATATTCATAAATATGTTGTTTTTATGCATGATCTCCTGAATCTCAGCTCTGTTTATTGGGCCTAAGTCTCACAAGGGGACAAGCCCCATCTTCAGTGGTGTAAAGCATACATTATACAACTGATCTGAGCATCTAAAATACCCCTGGTGCGTCGCATACAGATGCTACTGGTGGATCTGTGAGTCCATGTGAGACGCCGAGGGGAACTGATCAAGTAGCAGTAATTGACACGTTGGGTGTAAGAACAGGTTGAAATCTCACAGACTGGCTTCATATTAGGAGAGTGGCATCCACCAGCTGCACTGGCAGTGTAAGAAAACCCTGCTGTTTGGAATCCTAACTGAGATGCATGCAGAGCTCTTCTTGTGGGACAGGATAAAATGAGACAGATGGGTGTTTGTGAGAGAACAGAAACCATGCACATGTGTTGGGAGAATAGATTTAGTGATGTTGAATCCTGTCTGCCGCCCTCTACGCTTGTGGACGGAGCCCACAGACGGGCTGTGCTCCAGTGCCACCCTGCTGTTTATTCATGATAGCAAGTCTGAAGGTGGTCGTAAGATCAGAACATGGAAGAGCAACTAACAGCAGGCAAGATTAAAGAAAGACATTTATAAACGAAATGATTAATTGATTGATCAAAGTAATTGTATAAATGTTAACTTTATGTCACCTTGAGGGAATTCAACGTTAATCTCCAGCAGAACTGACATACGGGGTGTAACAGAAGAATCTGTTTTAAAGATGCAGGATGAGAGAATTATGCAGAAGAAAAAAGAGAGACTTATGATCCATTGTAGTATTAATTTAGCAATATATATAGAAAGACAGATAATCACATGAGCTCACTATGATGAATTCCATTCCTGTGCAAAATTGTTCATCTCTGCGAGCTGAAGGTGCTCTTGTGGAGTAGAAAAAAATGAATCTATGGGGAGTTAAATTATAGTTCTTGCTCATCATGTTGGCCTTTAATATTCTTGTTAATCAGTTGAGTTCCAGCAACTGCAGTCGACTCTAGTGCATTATATATGTTGCAAAATATCAAATGCTTATGTATAAGTTTATATGCCTAAAGGCATAATAGACAACAGATGTTATATTAGAATTTTATATATCATCTACTTGCATTACAAAAATAAAACGTTATTTTTTGACTCTCAGAGTCTTTTTTGACTCTGCCTTTTAAACAACATCATGCTGCTCTACTGTGCATTGGGTTTCTCAGTGCTACAAATCTTTGAACAGAACAGAACAAAAAAGGATTTGAATCAGCACAGGGTCGGAGCTTCAGTTTCATGTTTAACAATGCATTGTTTTATAATCGTATGATGTATTTTTCAGTGAAAAAAATGAGACCATGGTGTAGTTGGTTTATAGCCTAAGTGGTATACAACGGAGATACTAAAGTAAAGTACAAGTACTTCAAAGTAAATTGTTAGAAAGCACACTTTATTAAGTGTAAAAAAGGCATCAATGCCAGTGAAGAAACCTTGGATGCTAGAGAATAAACAATAAATATTACCTGTACTTGAACTTTCCCAAAGTCATATGTTTCAGTAAATACACTTTCTGTTGACATCAATCAACCTTCTGTCAGCTTTTCATCTTACTGTGAAGTAACCTGCTGCTCTATTTGTTAAAGCATGACTGTCTGGCTACTTCTCACAGGAATGATTGGACATCATTGTATTGCTGCTCTTCTTTCATCCCAATATTCACAGAGCAAATGAAAATGAAGGTGTTTTACACCTATTTAATAACAGGAATCAAATGCTCACACACACACACACACACACACACACACACACACACACACACACACACACACACACATGCAGGACTATCGTTACAGACTTCCTCACCCTGCAAGCTGCCAGGCCTGAGATCAGGGGCTCTTGCCTCCCGTCCTGCTCCCCTGAGGTTAATTATGTTCACTTTACCAGCCGTGACTCACTTTCTCACTGCCTGAAAAGCTCACGGACTACTACAAGCCCCACCATGGCTGCTGTTATCACTAACAACTAGCCCCTCCAAGCAGTCTCTTCTGTTCATATGTTTTATATATATATATATATATATATATATATATATATACACACACACACACACACACACCGCTGCCATGCCAAGGATGGCTAATTAAAATGACTGACTGTGCACAACCCTGGATGTGAAGCAGGTAGGCACCATGAGGATGTTACTGTGCTGGTGTTTAAACTCAAACTGACACTCTCTCATGTTGTATGACGTCTTTCTTTTTCGTATCCAGTTTGAGCGCATTTGAAAACACACGCTCACTGCCCGTCTCTTGCCTGTGTGTCTTTTCAGAAGTGGGATTCCGCGTTTTCTTTTGTTTCTCTTTCTCTTCTTTGTCACCCATCATTCCTGTCAGTATACTCTTTTCCCCTCATTACTGAGATTGTGGAAAAGTAAATGTTATTCCAAATAGATTCAACAGGACATGCATGGGGAATTCTGCTCCACAACAGAAGCCAGAGAGAGGGAGATGGTCTTGTTTCTTTTTTGAAACGTATTCCACCTCAGCTAAACCTCCCACCTAATTTGTAACATCACTGATTGTCTTGAAAACGTCATAATTACTTCATAGTAGTTCTTGATGTACTTTAAGTGATCTTGGAGCACCTCCACACAAAAGTCACATCCCTCCAGCAATCACACGGCATTGAAACATGCAATTAATTAAAAATATAACATATGTAGCTGATTTTGTAAAACACCCTCCTTTGCTTTGTGAGATGTAAAGAAGCACTGAGAGCTCAACACACTGCAAGGTTAAAGATTTTTTTAAACTTTCCCAGTGTCGTGGACCAAATAGTTTTAAGCTCAAAAGTGGGTTTATTTTCCCCCAAAAAATTCAAAACAACAAACTATGACAAATAAATGAATTAACAGAGCTATAGGGGCCCCAATAAAAGAAGTCAACAACACATAACTCCACTGAAGCATAAGGCTAACAAAACAAGATGTTACCTTTAAGGAGGACTGGCTGGGAGGACATATAGACAACTACAATCATTTTTATTTGACTCAATGCTCCACATCTTCAAGTTCTTTCAACAGCTGACTGATGAAGACTCTTGAGATCCCATAGAAAAACGATTTCATTTACAGTAAATTCTAATTTGGTGCATTTCGGAATACTAGCCTTTCACTTCTTAAACAGCATATTTTCACAGAGACGTATTTGTTTTGGTTTTCCACCTTTACTTGTCTGCTATTTCAACTGCACCCTCTGAAAACATCATGAACCAAAAGATTGTTGTTCTCCTTCCCTCAAAATCTGATTATAAATGCAGCGGAATTGCTTTTGCCAATCCTGACGGCGTGGCACCGGCTGGTGAGAATTATTGAGACTAGGCTTACAGACACCCAGAGATAGCTGTCAGTAATGACTCTTCACTGTTCCACTCAGCTGCTTCTGCACTGCTGCTGCTAACCATGACAGGGACAGAGTGGCCCTGCAATTACTCTGACATCACATAACACGTACAATACACTATGGCCACACATTCAGAATCATTACTATGGTCAATCTTGTTGCATTGCTGTGCTAACAACCTTCATTATACGACACAATATGATGCAAGTACACATGCATGGTATTTAAGTATCAAGCTTTTATTGTGCCTTTTTCTGCTCAATCTAGGTGGTGGCATTACTTGTGTACTCATCTTTGAGAAATGTATATTGTGGTAATGTCTTTTCAACACATTCCCACTCCTAACTCATCAAGTACTGCAGCTTCAGAATTTACTATACACAGTAAACTATTTCCAGGATTTCACAAGACTGTATTATATTTCGAAATATAATACAGTATTCAGACTTTTACTGTGAAATGAAGGCAAAGCGTGGCTTTTACAGCCATGATAACTGGGCACTACTGTGAATTCACCGAAGTAGGGGGTTTCCCTACATCCTGCCACAGGTTCATTTCGAGCTGCGTAAGCCTGAGCTTTCATCCCGACCGACTAAGTTATGATAAGTTAGGTGATGCTTAAATTTCACATATTTTCAACTACATGACAAGGGCTTTTGATATGATAGTTCATGTTATTTATTCGTATAAAACTAATCACATTAGTTGTAGGTCAGTTGTGGCTGTTTGGAAATGGAGTCTGGAGTTAACATTACATTACATTACATTACAGTCATTTAGCAGACGCTTTTATCCAAAGCGACTTACAGGAAGTGTATTCAACATAGGTATTCAAGAGAACTACTAGTCACCAGAAGTCATAAGTGCATCTCCTTTCTTAAACAAGCATCTAAAAGCATAAACCAGAGCAAAAGTATAGTGCAGAGGCAAATTACTACGAAAACAATAATTGCAACAGACTAATCCGAATATAGTAAGTGCTACCAACATACTACGAATAGGATAAGTGCAGTAAACAAATACAAATTCAATAAGTGCAGCGAACTGATACGAATACAGTAAGTGCAACAACTAATACGAGTGCAATAAGTGCTACGAGGAAGGCTCCGGTAGTACTTCTTGAAGAGGTGAGTTTTCAGCCTGCGCCTAAAGATGGGCAGCGACTCTGCTGTCCTGACGTCAGTGGGGAGTTCATTCCACCACTGAGGGGCCAGGACAGAAAAAAGCTGTGACCGGGTGGATCGGCCGCAGGGACCTCTGAGCGACGGGGCAACCAATCGCCCCGAGGCAGCAGAGCGAAGTGGTCGGGCGGGGGTGTAGGGCTTGACCAAGGCCTGGAGATAGGAAGGAGCTGTTCCTTTCACTGCCCTGTAGGCTAGCACCAGAGTCTTAAACTGGATGCGAGCTCTTACAGGGAGCCAGTGTAGAGAACGGAGAAGGGAAGTTGTGTGGGAGAACTTGGGGCGATTGAACACCAGACGTGCTGCAGCTTTCTGGACAAGCTCCAGAGGTCTGATGGCCGACGCCGGGGCTCCAGCAAGTAGTGAGCTTACAAAGTCACGTTAGCCGCAACTCACGATAGATTTGAGCATGCAGAAGCTTTAGACAAGGTCAAAACATATGTTAGTTGTAGTGTAACTGTATAATTGTAACTGTGAGACTTTAATGGTAAATAAAGTTATACCTTTAAGATGTGGCCTTAACATCGGTACGATTCACAAAAAAATGAATGGATAAGGACAAAGGTAGAGCATTTCAAATTAAAAGCTGGGTTGGATAACAGTTTTCTCACCTGTGTGTGTTTGTGATAAGAAGCAGTCGTTATCTGCGTCATAAACTGATTTCAGGCGGAAAAACATATTCCTCTGCTGCATATTTGTAAGCTTAGTATTTTCCAAACACGGATACGTTTGTCAGAATGAATTCACATCGCAAGCGCAATTTTTTACAGGGGATGTTTTATTTTGTAGAAAATGTATTATCCTTGTCTTGCAGTTGGCTACCAAGCAACAGAAACACCAACCCGACGTCAAATGCAGTAAACTTTGGGAAGAATTTTTTTATATACATTTTATAGAAAACATCAAACTTGTCATAAACATGTTTCTGTGTGACTCGCCATCTCAGGCTAATTAAATTCTTGTATTACAAGGCTGTATTCGCAGGTGCCTGCCAAGGACTAGATGATGTTTTATACAGTACGTTTAAGAATTTAGTTTGTAAAACTTTATCTTTACGGTGTCCTTGTGGCTCTGTTTGCAAAGGCGCATTCTCGACTTCCTATCAGAATTATTGCATGAGTGTGGGTGGGATCATTCACTAACCACATTTCTCATATATGTAAATAAAATGTAAAATTCAGCCAGGCGTTTACCCAGTCAGACTCAGTTACTTATAGCTACAGTATAAAAAATAACGTTTATCACAGACTGAATTATTCATGTTTACGGAAACGTGTTCAACATCTTTTGGCAAAATCAGCTGATTTCGCTTTCTTCTGGAGATGGAATATTGATAGCACTCTTGCATAGGGATGTAATTGTGCAGCGTTCCAATACTTCCAGTCAGCTAAGCGAAGTCCTGACTCCAGCTAACACACAGTCATGAGATTCATATCAGTCTTCTTATCTCTATCTCTGGAAGTGTCTTTCCCTAAATGTATCCCAAACCATTTTTGTTACTTTCAACCGATCCATTTTTTTTTGGTATGAAGGACAGCTGGACATTGTCGAGACTGGAATTCATTTGTTTCGCTGCCACTTATTTGGCTCTGACTCCAAAGTAATCCTTTCTTTTTAAAATACCACAGTATGATCAAAGGTCTTATATTTATTTACAACATATATACTAATTTAACCAATCTCATATCCCGAGTGTGATTCTGGGAGAAAGGTTAAGTATGCAGTGTATTCTTCAAGTTTTGTTTATACTCTATAAACGATGTTCTCACAAGGACTGGGACTAGACTACTACCTAACTATAACTAAGTACACATTACCTACTTCACACTTGAAGGGTGTATTGTTGGGGACCCAAGGACCTGGAGTATTGCGATATGTTAAATAAACTGGATGAACAAACGATAGCATTCTTAGCAGCAGCAGGGGCCCGGTGGGGCGAATTTCATGGAAATCCAGATGGCCTGGCTTGACAAAAGGTCAAGGCTTCACCAAATGCATTAGGAATCATCCTTGTATGCACAAATATATTGATCTATTGTTATGAATCAAAGTACACTTGATCAAAACTAGTTTGTACTATCAGCTGTCCGAGAAATCCAAAGTGTTAATAGAAGTTCTGACCAGCTGTCAAAGGCGGAATGAAAAGCCGGCCCGGGGGGGGCGGATAGGATTTTAACATGTAGATAAATGTGTTGATCTCATTGGGAGTACATTCATAGTGTGGCACTTGATTGTACACACAAAAAGTATCACAATATTGTGCCAAAATTGAAAGAAGAGAGCTTCAAACCCTTTCGACCTTTCTCACCTTCACACAGTTTACCAATCACGGTAAGTGAAGTGGGCATGAATATGCAAGATTGTTGGTTTCAGAAAGTTACAATGATCGACAGACACTGCTCCCCTGACAAGCAGTTCTGACCATATATACCATACATATGATCTTTCATTCTGCATATGCTTTGGTTTAAAACTACTTACATGCTAGACTTTTATTAGTGACACAACCAAAACTGACAGACTGAATAACCTTTAGGCTGACAATGACATTAATAACAGCCATCTTGTGATCATTTGGTTGAACTGAATGGTATTGAAAGTGAAATGTTGCGGTGGTCAGCACATGCATGAATACATCTTTAAGCAGAGCTGAGTGTTCTGAACCATCATGGCCGTAGACTGAATCAGTAGTCTCCAACCCAACTGGTCAAACAGCAGCGGCTGGTCAGTGCCCCTCGGCCTCTGATATCGATGCGCTGTGCTTTCAACTAACGCCAATGAAAAACCCACCCATGAAAAGATGCTCAAGGCAAATTACATAGTATAAAGAGCAAGAAAGTCTGCAACGGGCAAGTGGGAGTTGATGTTGGATAGGTCAAACAAACACAGGACTTTCAAGGTTTTGATGCCTAAATATAACTTCTTGTGAAGATAGACGTTCATTTTAAAAAGACACTATGCATGCAACAAGTTTAACAAACGTTGTCTTGCTGCCTGAACTGACAAAGAACATGCAGACGTAAGTGCCGATCACTTAACTCACATTATCTAAAGTAAATAGTTTCTCTGTAGTCTATGGGGTTGAACTGCTACTCAGTCAAAACTACCCCGAGCTCTTTTTGAACATGTATAATAGACAAATAAAAGATCCCAGGGCACTGCAGTGACAGCCAATGCTTCTGGGCTGATTTGAAGTCAGTAACTAAAACGAGGACTCGTAAGTGCATAGGATGTGATGAAACTGATACTATCCAAATCCCACATTGCAGGAAAAAAAATATAGAGCAGGTTATTTCAAATTATGCCCATGATGCCTCTGACTGTCAGATGATAATATAATTTTATGTCTCGAGCCGTGAAGACTAACTCTGCTGGGACTATAAATTACTGGACTATGTCTACTTGCATTTTGCTATTCCCAAGCATCAAATAACAGCTCTTTCTTGTGCCTGCTCACCAATAAATCTTTATGACTTGTTAACCATAGCGTAGGGAGCCAGTTTGATACACAGAGCTGGTCTGCTCTGCTGATTTGCTGCTAAGTGCGTTGTACTCCAGCACGACCTTTGGCAGGATTTGTGTGAGACTTTTCTGAAAATAGTGGGGTGTCGGATGTTGTTTGAGGTTTTAAGGGTGAAGCCAGTGCAACATTGGCTGCTTCTAAATCCTGAAGTAATTGCACAAGTTCTCCTTGTTGGACAGAATTTTTATTTTGTGAGGTTGCCTTTTCTCCTTTCTTTGGCTTAAGGCCTTTCTAGTCATAACCTTAAACAATCTTAAGATTTATTTATACATAATTCTTTTGTGCTCATGGTTTTTTTTGGTTTTTTTTTTTTTTTTAAATCAGTGTTGATTCCTAGTCCCTACCTTCACTAGCCTGAAGCAATGTCACTCAAGGTTTCTGCCTTCAGATCTTCTTTTCCCTCGCTCTCAGGACCCTGTTTGTCTGAGTTATTTTCTTTCTTCTCACCAATAGGATATTCTTACATGGTGCAAGCGGTGGTTTGCTTACTTCTTGCTGGACTTCATCCAACTGACCTGACTGACCTCTCACAAAGTATCGATCAATTCTCGGTCCTTGCAGCCCTCCATCAAATATCTCTTCTTAACTCGGTGTGTTTTTTGAGGCCGGGAGGAGGCGATGCAACGGGTCAACTGCTGGTCTGGAGGTGGAGAGAGGGGAGGGCATGCCTGGATTGTTAACGGGGCTCGTTGGGACCTTTGAATTCAACAATTTGCATACCAATACCAAAAGAGTACTGCATTCGACACTCATCATGTGTGCGTCATCATCAGGCTGTGTTTGTGTCCCACTGGCTTGCTAATGCACAGCTCTCTTACAGCAGTTACCGCCGATACCGCTGTCCCACAATGAGCGGACATAATGACGTAAAGCCAACCCTTCCAATCCCGCCATGGTTAAAACTGTTAGCTCTGTCAGCACCGTTGCTGTTATTGCCGCTGTCCGTTCTGATAATTTGCTCAAATTTCTCCGTGTTCAGAGCCGGGTATATGGGCTGTATGGGGCAATCACACGTTACGTTGAATCGAAAAATGCTTGGGGTGATTGGCTATGAGCGAAACCACAGGAATAGTATTTTTTACTAGATCTCAGCACAAAAAGAGATCAATAGCTGGTGTAATTTAACCGGGGAAGATTTGATACTACTTGGTGTTTGGTTATTTTAATACCAAGTACCAATACCCAGGCCGATTAGTGACACACTGATTACTTGAACTTCTGGTAGCCGACAGGTTAATATATAAATCCAGTTAACTCAAAGGAACACATTCATACCACCTACTCTTGTCTCAAGGCTGACTACAAACCATACTGCAAGTCGTTTGTAAAAAAGTTTATAACAACACTGCTTCCTCAATTTTGGACTTTCTGGTTCTTTGTTCCCATCAGAGGTCAGCACTGTCAAGACAATTGGCAGAGGATCAAATCTACATGTCATAGTTCGCCAGGGTTAAAGTATTCCAGCATTACATTTGTCACTCTGAAAAATGATTTGGGGTATAAAACAGCCCTCTAAAAGCCATCTGTTTCTTAGAGGATAGGACATTTGCTGCTTTTAACAATAAAGACAATGTGTGTGTGTGTGTGTGAGAGAGAGAGTTTTCCTGTTGAATGAGGGATTGTACAGACATTCTAAGTGTGCTCACTTGCCGTTTTACCACCAAATAAAGGGCCTTACACAGTCTGGCTAAGCTGTTTGCTTTTTTATGACCTGTTTGATTGTCTCTCTTCCCCATCTGCCTTGGTAACAGGGATTTTGCTGGGTTCCCAGATCTCAGAAATTAGATGCGACTGTTAATTTGGCATAAGTTCAAATTTACAAAATAGATAGATAGATATTCCTTTATTGATCCCCATGGGGGAAATTTGGGTATTTAAATAAATGTACTTTATGGCAAACCGAGGTAGCAATAAGGTGTACGTAACAGGTGTTTATTGGTTTACGCCTCTGTGTTTGTTGATATTTACTCCATCCAGTGGTTCAAGGTTTCTAATTATGTATTTTCCCCCTCAGCTGTGTGCTCAGCCTGCACACCATGGTCTACATTTGTATCAGGGTTTTTTTTTTCAAGCTTTGAGAGGCTCATTCATTCGAGTTGTGTGTTGCTTTGTGAACCATAGTAACCATCAACAACATTATGGAATCAGGGATTTGTATTGTCTGTTATGAGTGTACTTCATTGTGTCATGTTCCAGTGTAAACTCAATGAATTCAATATTGTACTCAGCACAACAATTGTAAACAGGGGAGATTTTGCAAAAACAATTTTTTTCAGCAATGTGATTATGAACAGCCAAACAAAATATGAATTATGAAGAAAATAAATTGAGTTTTATAGCTAAATTCAGGAACAAGACCTCGCAAATATATCCCTTTTCCCATTTACCTGATCTGTTCACTTCCCCTTTGCCCAAGTTATCACCCATCGCTCTCCTCCATCCCTCCATCTACAATCCTCATTCCTCCCTCCATCCCTTCATCCCTCACCCATCTTCCCCTCATCCCACCATTTGTCTACCCACAACCCTTCATGCTTCATCCTTCATCCCTCGTCCCTTAATCCCTTACCCCTCATACCCTCTTCCCTTTATCCCCTATTCTCCTTACAGTCACATAATCCATCCCTCCCACATCATTTTGGCTATCCTCCATACACATTATTTAATAAACTATGCTAAACCCATATCAATTTAGTGTGGTCTATGCTCTTTAGGACTTGTTGGGTCTATTGTTTGCTTTTATAACACTTAGTATAGCTGTAGAGCATCAACTTTTCTTTGTTAAAGATAGTCAGGCTTGTTGTGATATATTGCACACTGAATCATATGTAGAGGGGGGTTTGACCTCACAAAAACAAAAAAGCAATCAGCACAAGATAAAAAAGAAAGATGTCTGCTTCTAAACATTCAATGTTCCCATCCTTTGGAACATTTGGTCCCGTCTTTCTGTTAAGGTTACCAGCAACACTTGGCCGAGGCATTGATACAGTATTACATGTCTCATTAAAAGGAACTGGCATTTTATGAGGAAACACACAACAAAAAATGAAAAAGGAACTCTCCACGTGGTTATTTGGAACAAGAAATCAATCGGTGTGATAATTTATTTTCGTAACATGACATGATAATATATCAAGGGATAAATTTAGTGACAGGAATTATTAGCTCAACTCTGATTAGCCCTGTAATGCAAACGTGGGTACAACACAGCCGGGACATATTCCTCTTAAGAGCATGGGGGTTTAACAAGGATCAGTTTGACTTTTGAGATTATACTCAAAACAGTGATGATGGGGATTTTAAGTGGATTAAGGTTTAATTTTTAAATTCTTGCCTCTTAGTTTCATTACATTTTGCAAATCTTAAGAGGTGCAGTATCAGTAATGTTTAAGCAGTCATGTGTGTGTCTTACGGGTCTACAATAAGTAACACTATCATTGTGTTTCAAACGAAAACATCGTGTGCCATCAATAAAATGATAACCAGGAAGATACCAAAACCCTAAATCATTGCCAAGTTAACATTTAGAAAATAAAAGTTTATGGAGAGGCCTTATGGGTAACCTGACGCGCCAGATGGTTTGTTCACACGGAACCCTCCGAGAAGCCGTCATTGGAAACAGTTTGGTAAAGGGGCAGGTTCCTTCAAAAATACATGATTGAGTGAACCACCTGTCCATCCAACTCTTACTGAAGCAGTCGGGAAAGAGCGAACACATGTTTTTCATGGACAAAAGCCTTCAGTGCCGTTCCTAGCTCTATTTTCATTGAAGAAGTACTCTCCAGTTCTGATATAACTGACGCTATCTGCCCTAACCTCATTAGGAGCCGCTACTGTTGGTTTGAACAAGCAGTTGCCTCTCCACATTGTCCCATCACACACACAACTAAACCATGCCCATTCCTGCCAGCAGGTCCCCACGGGATGCTGGATGGTCCAGGGCCTGTATTACAAAACTAGATTAAGGGTCTAACCCAAATTTTGATAAACCACCTTTTATCCAGTGTGGATCACTGTTGCAAACTATAAGGAAAGGCTCAGCTTACAAGCCTGTCTGGCATATTTGTGTGTTCCTAGATCTCCCTCATTGACCTTTTTCTAAGTCCGGCCCCTTGAAAGCAGACTGGGCAATCATAGCGTAGCGTAGACCAGCTCCGACTAGGGTTGGACAATTCTGCGGCCTTCTTTCATAGACCCTCATGCAATTGTGGCAGATTTTCTTCATTTTCAGGCTGGTTTTGTGGATTTCGAGCTTGTCATGGTTAAACTATGTGTATTTGTGTGTGTGTGTGGGTCTTAGCGAAGGGTCAATTAAACTGGAGGTACAATCTTATAACGGATGGAACTCATGGCCACATCGATGAAAAAAAGATCCCAGACCTCTCCTTTAACTGAGGCAGTTGAATCCCAGCTTTCTGATACGTTATTATCCAGGATCAGCAATGTTAGGCTTGGTGAAGCCCAAAAAGTCCAAGCAGTGTTGTACTAACTTCCTTTTACAGGCCCCAGGTTTAGTCCTCTAGCCTGTAGTAGGACAGGATGGACTTCCACCACCCTCCACTTTTCGTATCGTCTCACTGCAGTGCAGAGGTGATATCGTGTCACAGCCAGATAATGTGAAAAAAGGGCTATAAAGAGGGCTGCTTTATTTTTATTTCCTCAATGAGATGTATTTACTAAACAGAATAATGGAGAAGGAGATATACTGATATAGGCAGAAAGACAGGATCAAACATTTCTGATGATTATTTTAACGTTAATCCCTTAAAGTGCACCTTCAGTGGTGTGGTCTACTATTAACTATTCACTGTTGGCCTTTTCTAGAGGTTAAGTGCCTAATTCACTTCCCAGCTATTATGCGTTTGTTAATAATCAACCCATCCTCTCAAATTTATTGGTCTTTAAATATGTACTTCTAATTTTGTTTCCCTTGGTATCAAAAACTCTCAACATTTCCTCCTTTGTAGAATGTCCTGGATTCAGTCGGTACACTCGATTATGCAGCAGTATCTTTGTTAAAGTGCCACTTCCTGTTGCACTTGGTGGGTCCCAGAGGGATCCCAGAGCAAACAGCTGTGAGATGCAACCCTTTAAATCATATTCATTTCCCTTAAACTAGAAAATGGAAGGAAAATCCCACCATTCATATGAAGTTGTTTTTGAAAACCCCTGAGTTTATCAAATATAGAATACATCTCTATTCATGGAGGAAGGCATACAGAAATGAAAGACTGGAGAAGGTATCATGGAAAAGAGGAAGGGATTCATCATGGGACTGAGGCAGGCAGTCTGCCAGGCTGTTAAAACAAGCAAAGCCAGAAAAAATACTTTTCACAAAGATCCTAAAAAGCATTCCAAATTCCACATATTTGCCATTATGTCTTTACTGTAAAGGCATGGCAGGGACTGTCAGCAACTGACAGTTAGGAATGCAAATGCATAATTAAGGGATAAATAAAGAATGCAAAGCACGACCCCATTATTCATACATGAGTAAGCAACTAGATGGATTGGATTGTTACCGTTTGATATGGAAAATAATTAATTTAAAACATGGATATAAGGCTATCCCATAAGAGGCTGACAAGTGAATGTGTCTGCTGAGCTTCTGTAAAGGCCATGGGATTGGTAAACACATGCTACTATTTGCATTGAGATTCACATGAGGGGACTTGTGAGCAGGCAACCCTTTTGCCGGATAAGAACGTCAGTGTTTGGATGATTCTGCTAAACCCTAGATCACGTTCAATGCGTGTGTTTTCTAAAAATTACCATTTTCAAGAGGATGTACTTCTAGGTCATTATTTTGCTGGTTGGAATACAGATTTTCTTTTATATAGAGCTATTTTTCTTCCATGATTGACATATTGAGCTTAAAGGTGATATGTATTTCACCTGTAAGTGACATGAATCCATGTGACGTAATCATTAGCATGCTTGCTATCCTGCTAATCCCGCTAGCTACCTGAAAAAACACACAGAGGGAGAGTGAGTTCATTTTCCTGCTACGGACCCCACTATATCTTTATATAGCAAGTGTTTTTGCCTAAGAGAAAGATTGTGGTGAACACAAAAGAAACAAGTGGCAAATGCAACAATTGTATCAAATAAGTCCCTGAATGCTTTCTCTTTCTTTTCAACATGAGGAGGAATTTTGCAAAACCTTCACTGACAACACACATCTCGTGTTTGTGTCAACCATATCGGCTCTTGCAATGCAGTACAATATAAAACGTGCGGGGCAGGCAGTGACGCACGATCACGACTTAATAACATTTCTTCTTTTAACTAGGTCAAGCTTGAACTTATGAGCAGCTGCTCTGAGCTGCTGATCTCTCAACAGTGCTTCAGTGTGTATCATGTGGTGAAATCCAACCTGTCTGGTTCAAAGAGAACTGGGAACTTTTGAAAGACCCCCGTCTATTATCTGCACCGATCATTATTAAATAGGAATAAAAACGTCACAACAAACGTATCAAACACAAGCTGAAGGTACCCCACGAGGCGCTTAGCATCTTCAGTGCGGCAATATCAAGAGACGTCTTTGTTGAAGGTGAATGTACTGTAGGCTTACAGTTCTTTGCAGAATGCGTGTGTTAAATACAGAGCTAGTGATCCTGCTGCTACCGATTGACTTGGTGTAAACAAGTTGCAAAGATAGGTGCACATCAGCAAGAATAAGATAAAAGCTAGTTTCTGTTCACAAAAGGAAAGTTCGATTTTGTGTGGGAATTTTTGTTGTTGTTTCCTAAATTTGCTCCATCCAGTCAAATAAATAAAGAAATATGAATTCCTATTTTCTAAAGGAAACATGATTATCTGTAGTAATTCAAAGGTAATACATCTGATATAAATACTCCCTTTCATGCGTAGTACTGGAATTAATAGATAGTAAACAACCATCCTTTGCAGAGTAAGAATTGATAACTCATGATTGTGCTAGGAGATGTGCAAAGCCAGCACATATACTTTGCTCTGAGTGCCATATCTTTAAATAATTGATGCTGATTCTGTGTGTGTGAGAATAAAAGTTAACAACTGCCTGAGAGCAAGCCCGAGCTCCTCTCTTCGAGGTGGGAGACGTATAATGAAGGAAACAGCAGTGTACTGCGGTGAAAACACTGCTGTGCTTCCTGAAGAAAGCGCCTCGATGAGATAATGAACTCTGGATGTGTGTGAGACTTTTTGACTAAGAGCTACTCGTTGTTTCTCGGGCCTAGCCATGCTGAACATCTTTAATCCCCTTCCACCATACAGTAAATCTGTTAGCGCGCACACATTAACATTTCAGCCTCCTTTTTCGGAATACTTTAGAGCATCAGTGAAGAGGGATGGATATAAACAGCTTGGACTAATCCCAATACCCACGACAACAAAAAAAAATAATTAATTGTGCCTAATTTGCTGCTGTCTAAACAGAGATTGGATTTCGTTTAATGCTAAACAGGCCAGTCCAGGAAATAAACACATTCCTAATTTAAAATGCTCCCCAAAGTGTTGCTTATTTTTCTCTCCGCTCTCTGCACGAAATATATGCAAATGACAGCATTTAGGTTTCATTCCCTGCACTGAGAGGAAATGGTGAAAGATCCCCAAGAGGGTTTCAAGTCTTAAGTGAGCCGGCTTCATTCTTTCTTCAAAGACCCATCCTTGAGCTACTGCACCCCTCTGCTTCCGTCGTGAACATGTTTGGAGGGCAGAGATGTTTGAGCAACTTATGAACTCTGTCACGGATCAGGCTGGACGGTGGCCTGAGTCCAGCGTAAGGCTTTCTGATATTTTTTTCTCTGCCCATGTTCAATCAAATGAGAAATGTGTGAGTAAAGCTGGGTGGATGCTGAGAGGCTCAACAGCTGCTGCTGCTGCTGCTGCTGCTGCTATGAAAGAAAAAAAAAGTCAAGAGCTTATCTTGAAACCTTCTGATCAGTGTGGAGTAAAGACAGACAGATGACTGACAGAAATAGAACATGGATATCTGACAGGACCCAGTTTATTTGCATCATCTCTTTGCAGTTTCACAAAGGTATGTGTGATGTAATTTGATTGGCACTTTAAATGGACTATTTTCCATAACCCATTATGATGAAATATCTCACCAAGAACAGCGTGCACCTATGCTACTATAAACCATTAGAATGCCAATTGTCAAAAGATGCTATGTGTCACACATTTAAAGGGGCACTCCACGTTAAGTTCAGCTTACTCTGTAAAAACAGTTTTATTCTACAATGCCTTTTGTGACCCACTTTCACATTATAACAACTATTTACTCCTAAGTGAAAACCCCTCTCTTAAAAAAATACTTATCATTTAACCAAATTTCTCTTGGAGAACTTTTAATCTTTGAAAGTGAGGAAGAAGAACCACAACTGGCTGGCCTGCTTATATTATATTCAAGATGTGTTCAGCAGGCTAAATGACATGGAAGTGGCTTTAGAGAGTTAATTTCCATGTACGGGCAAGGTCACAAATGTGCAGCTCTGGATTGCCTGTAGTGTCCCTTTAAGAGGGGGTCCTTGAGACATGTCAGCTCATCACAAGTACTAAAAGATTGAGAAACCACTCTTAAATTCAGCACTCTTCCTAATCAGTACTTTTACTTTCCTTCTTTAGTTACAGACTGTGAAACAAAAGAATTGCCTGCAAGCAAAATGGGGAAATCATCGGAGGCTCTTTGTTCACATGACAGGGTATTAAGGCTTTAAGCAGCTACAGTCTATTCAAAACCCACTTGAGCGTTGCCTCTTGTTTGTGAATTGCACCGTGGAACCATGAAATCAGCGCCTGTGTGCTGCACGTGGCACACAAGCCCCAGAAGGACTTTAAGGCTACTTTAAAGTCACAAAAGCTTTGTCTAATTCGTTATCCGCTAGTCCCGTAACAGGTCCACTACAGGTCATGACCACAATACAATAGTATTTATCCCAATACAATATTAGAGAAACACTCATTTCAGATAAATTAGGAACAATCCATTGTTGTTGAGAAACTGTTACCAAAGCTCAGCTAAAAGTGAAACATAGGTGGTAAATAAACCAAACAGTTGATTCTTTCTGGATTTATATTCTTCACTTATTTTCAAATTAAGTGCCATTCCTCATAGAGATACTTAATGTAGGCCTACTTAACTAATGTATGTAACTTAACTTGTGTAACAAATGTGCTTATTTTAACCTGAACCATGATCTTTTCCTACACCTGACCGAGTAGTAACGTAACATAATTATCATACGTCTTCCACGTAACATATTTAACTTTCGTCATGTATGTTACTTAAAAATGGCTGGACTACCGAATGGTAAAGATCTTCTGGTGATCTTCGGCCTGTATTTATTTTCTATAAGTAACAACGATGTGACTGTCTGCAACATTGTGTAATTGTGCTTTTTTTTTTTATGGCAAGCTTCAAGTGGTCACATGATCAGGATATGTATTGGAACACCATTGTCCTTGTGGCAGAAAAGGGGGACAGAATGATGAAAGCACAGAACAGCCGCTCTCCAGAGGGAGCGGAGGAGATAAATGAGACACACCTGTGACCTGGGGGAGGGGAACAAACCTATTAACACAAGCAGCATGGAGGAGAACAGAGAGAGTGACTCAAGGAGGAGATAGGTATGAGTTTAATTCAGTCACTGGACATATTTGCAGTATCGTATAACCGAGCAGCAAGTGATCCAGGAATCGGAAGGATTCCTGGACAACAAGGCACTGCTGGAGGTGTGCTGATCCCTAGAGCAGGTGGGATGAATGGAATCTTGTTCAGCTATACGTCTCGGACCTGTTTGGATGCAACCCGTTGACTTCCTTGCCTTTGTTGTGCCATGAAGATAAGTCTCCTTTACTACAACTCTCTGGGCTTCTACTTCACAAGAGATGATACAAAACACAAAGTCAATAATATATACGTCAAAACTCAGAACTCAACAAGAAAGTACAGACGGATCAATTCAAAATATATCCTATGATACAATAAATAACATTAAACAAGAAACACCATATATTTCAGTTAACAATGATCCCAGTCAGGATCCAGTTTGAGTTCTGCAGGTTAGGGATTCCACAAGTTGATCCCCCCCCCCCCCCGAAATCATATAATAAAGCAATTAAAACGTAACATATTATATCTCTTAAGAACATGGCAATGATGTGATCTTGTGGGTTTCCTGTTCAAAATTGTATTTGCTTGGTTGTTGTAGATGCAGTTTTTGAAGACACTTACACATGATTCCATCCTGCCGACAGATTATAAAATGTTTTTTTTATTTTGCATTGGAGGGCACTTACAAACAACATAATTTGTCATTTCAGTCAAGAGAGACTGCATTTAGAGTAAACAAATAAATGTAACATAGTGTAAAATAAAGTTTGAATTGTGGAGAGTATTTGACTTCTAGAACCTATCCTGACAGTCATATTTAGGGGGGTAGTTTGATGGTTAGCCCAATCTGGTGGTGGTGGTGAAGAACTAAAAGACAATTGCTGACAATCTGGATGATTGAGTTCAACCTCTGATGAGCTCAATGGAAGGAGCCCTGGGCAATGGGTGTGATGAAGACTGGAGATGGATGGGGAGGAGGAGGATCTCCTCAGTTTCTACTAAAATGTCCACTGACAGCAAAGAGGAGAACACTTTTTACTTGAAGTTTGACAGCAGCTTTATGATTGTTTTTTGGAGATTGTGGCATATCACATTTGTTTAACTCAGAGTCAACTGCACTAATCAGCTGATGGAGTAGCAGCTGGAGAGAGAGAGAGACAGATTTGTGAACAAATGAGTGTAGAAGTCTTCTTAACTTAACTTCCACTAAGACTCATTTAATTGGGAGAACTTTGTGATGAAACATCCTCAGCAAGCCTGACAAAGCTAGACAGCAAAATGTGTTGTTCAATTGATTTCAATAGAGAAATAAAGAAGAAGAAGAAAAAGAAATAAGTAAATAGCTAGATGTTTTGGACTGTCATTTGCTTCTTTTGAGTTGTATTGATGTCTGACAATGTGTGGGAGGCCTTCTATCTATTTTCCATGAATATTTTCTCCCCTATGCCCCTAAGATTTGTTTCCTCCTGATGACATTTTTCACATCACGCTCTTTGAATAAAGAGAAGGATATGGAAACACAGCCGTCTGAGTGTTATCCTCTTCAAGCTCTGCAGGTATACCACCAACACCACCAACACCAATAGGCTGGGAATTGAGGTGCTCCTTTATTTGAGAAAAAAAAATCTGGGCAAAAAATGGTTATCTGAGGAAAAATGAAGAAGGGGAAAAAAAACAAAAAACTCCCACCTCTACAAATGAGAAAGGATTTGAAAGAGGGGAAAGGATTTGAGAAACTTTTAATCATTAAGAGTGATGAAACACATAGAGCGTTTGGGGGAAAGGAGCCAAGGGTGGCTAACAAAACAGTGTTGAGAGGAAATGAAGTTATGTTCCGTGGGGATTAAGCTGACAGATAGTAAAGGTAAAGACTGCCTTCTCTTCCAATCCGTCCCTGATATCAGGTCTGATCAGGAATAAGGCAGCAGAAGCCAAGTGCAAAAAAAACAAACCCAGGACAGAGTCAAATACCGGACTGCCACTCAAGATTGGAGAGATTTCTAGAGCCTGCGGAACAAAATAATACATTTAAGACAGCCTATTTTGTAGCTAACCTATGGGAGAACTGGCAATGCACTCTCGTCATTATAATGCATTAGTCAGAAACATGTCATAGTTGTTTGCATATGAATGCTTAAAGTGGCCCTATTATGCTTTTCCACTTTTCCCTCTTCTTTAGTGTTATATATATATATATATATATATATATATATATATATATATATATATAAAAATATATAATATATTTGTACATGCAAAAGGTCCGTAGAGTGTAAAACCTGAAGTACACGGCTAAAAGGAGTTACCCTCCCCCTCAGAAGCTCCTGAGCTGCCTGAAACGGCTCCATTGAATTCTCTCCTCCACTTCCGTGACTTTATGAGGTCACAAGGTTAAGGAAGTGACGTAAACCTCCTTCCGGCTAGTTTGGCCCTCAAACAACAAAAGAGAGAGACGAAGCTGAAGCTCCGGAGGAAGATTTATTTGAAATGTGAATCGTGACCAATCACAACTGAGCGGGCTAGCTGACCAATCAGGGCAGACTTTGCTTTCTGGAGGGAGGAGCAAGCGCTACAACGGAGCGTTTCAGAGAGAGGATGAGAAGAGGTGCTGCAGGACAGCCAGGATGAGAAAAACAAGGAGGATTATGAGCATTAACACCTGTAAACATGTTGTAACTGTAATTTGAAATTAAAATATGCACCTGGAAAATAGTATAATAGGGCCTGTTTAAGAGAGATGCGATAGACATGGTAAGGGTCAGGTAGAGGAAAATGATAACATGGTAACAGTCGGCTGGATTCTTATTAAAAGTGGGAATATATTGGGGGGGAAGTGACAGTGGCAGTAATTAGTGGAGTTAGTCATGCAGAGGCCATTAAAAGAGCCGACCGTTAATACTGGATATGGAATAAAAGGCAGCACAAAGATCAGGAGAATGAGTGGATAAAGGTCGACCCACTGGTTTTAAAACTGAACCTCATGTCACTTTGGATTTTAATTTTATGGGATAACAAGGTAGGACATTGTGGTTGCATTTAGGATCATGAGGTACTGTCCAGCCGATATATTGAGTCTCTGCTCTTTCCTTCTAATGACTGAATGAATTTATTTCATTGAAGCCGAGGGTGTGGAGGTAAATCGGGCTGTTTGGCTGAGTCCTATGTGCTCAGGTAGTATAGAACTGAGCTGGAATTACATATTGACTGACCATTTAATGCGGTGTCCAAATGGTGGCAGTAATGTAACACTCTCAAAGCGATTTAACTGCAGTGAGAACAGTGAGCCTGCACTGGTTGAGTCCTGGGCTGCATCACCAGCTTTAGTGAGGCTCTGGCAGCGTCTATACATTAAATGTTCATGGAAAGTACAGTGAGTGATGAAGCGTTTTTCATGTGGCACATTCTCGAGCTATCTTTGCTGAAAAACTGAGACAAGCATCGACCTGTTAAAGGGCATACATGAGCTGCAGGGCCCATATTAATAGGTTTCCATCTCTGCGCACTTCTTCTGGTGAAATATTTTAAAATAATATATACAGCCCTGAGTTCCAGTGTGATCATTTCATTAAATACACATTGGTTTTAGAATCTGCATCATGAAAGCAGAATATCGGCTCAATTAGTGATGTTTATATAGGAGCTCTCTGCTACCCGGGGTTGATTATTGCATAATAAGGAAAAAGAGCCAACCTGAAGGCTCCCATTATGTCAGTAGAGTCTGTGCTTTAGTGGTGAATATTCCTATTTACCCAAAACAAAGTCACAAATAAGCAAATTACCACAACAAGATTGTAACATGGGCCATTCGGGGCCATGGTTGATCCTGGCCCCGGGGCACTAACTATCTCACTCTGCTCTGACTGTAATCATTGCGGTGGATGAGAGAGTGAGAAATACAGATCCCCTGCTCGCTACTAGCTTTTTCTTGAGCCTTCAACAACATCTCATGGTCTTTATCAGCTGATGGGAGTTTTGTTAATCGAGCTAAAGAATTACCGTTGCTTATTTGGCACTGAGTTAATGCTAGGTTATAGTTTATCTTTGCATATGTTCTCATTATCGGTAGAAAAATAAAGGAAATGATAAAGGAAGGCATAAAGAAAAGTGTGTGTGTGTGTGTGTGTGTGTGTGTGTGTGTGTGTGTGTGTGTGTGTGTTGTGTGTGTGTGTGTGTGTGTGTTAAATGGTGGTCTAAAAATGATATATGCTATGCAATTCTCTTCATTGTAAATGCACAGACACTACTTGAAATCCCATTTAGTGTCATTGATTTAGACCTGATATTAAGCCATAGAATAATAATTTGAACCCTTTTTACCTCAGTACAATTTCCCATTGTATTGCACTTCAAACCCTTACAAATACCCAACAGGTGGCTGAATGCAGCCCATATAAATGCACATTAGACGCTCTTTACAACCGACCATCACTTAGAAATCACATTAGGAACAATCTACTTATTTTTTCCCCTCTCTATAGTGGCAGAAACCAGACCACCTTTCTGAAAAGTGCTCTCTTTACAGGGAGTCTGGGACTTCAATCATGCCTCACTCTGAAGAGTAAGCTGTGGGAATAAAAAGGTGGAGCCGAACAGTTTCATAGCACACTAACTTAAAGAAACGACAAAATAAAAGTGGCCATTAAATGCTCATATAGGCATGAGGTCTGCCTTGGAAACTGTCCGTGCCGCCTCCAATATGTCAGTGAGAGCAACAGGCATGAACATGATGACAAAGAGAGGACCCTCGGTCATCAATGGTGAGACATTTGAAGGATATCGATCATGAGTCAAGTGATCTCAAACAGGCATCATGCAGAGACACAACCTCCTCAGGTAGAAAGCTGAATGGATGGGTGGCCAGTTTTCTGGCAAAGTCAGAAAAAAAAAAAAAAAAAAAAAGGCCGATGCAATCATGAAACTCTCTCCATCTCTCAGACACTTCGCTGATATTGACACAGGAGGTCTTAGTCAGTTGTTGCCGATGCTGGAATAGCAACTTTTTTTTTTCTGCAGGCCACTCTGCCATTAATCCAAGTTTTCACCATTTGAAGGGACGTGTGCGTGTGTGCATCTGCATTTGTAGAACAGCCAATAAAAAACACCCTCTCTCTGAAATGACTTGTGATTGGCCAAAGTCTTCTGTCACAGGCTAGATTTTCCAAAGCCTGAAGCCAAGTGCAGAAGTCTAGTTTTCTCTCTACTTGAATAACAGTATGCTGAAAAGTTGAATATGGAATTTTTGTCCAATCATGAGACAGTTTTTAAAAAAATAATTAAAGTAATCCGCTAATAGCAAACACACACAGTAGAAAGATACTGTATTTTCCTTGGTGCAGGGATAACATATTCATATATATAATTCAAATCTTTTTAACAAGTATGTAATTACTTTCACGATACCTTTTATGAGTATCACATTTTATTGCATGATTGAATCACATTAAACTTGTTTAGCAATGACTTTTCGGTGCCTCCATGTGCTCGCTCTTCTATCAAGCAAACTGGAGGTGCATTGATTCCAAAGCATTTGGATTGGAAATAAAATGCTGCAGACACATGTCTAGGCGAGAGGCCCGGCTAAAAAACTCTTGTTTGTAGAACCTCGGTGGTGGAGAGATGCCCTGATAGGCCAGCACAGTTCAATACCGCAGCAAGTGAAGCAACTCTTCAAACATACCCTGAAATCACCACACTGTAGCTACGTGGTCTGCCAGATTACTTTCTTTTTCCACAGTGCAATTGATTTTCCTCTTGCTGGTCTTCATTCGTGCTCCTCCTCTGAACCTGAATGTTAACTAGACAGTACTTGCTCTCTCTACAAGTTTAGAAACTGTTCTATTGATGACCGGAGCTATAAATATATACAGCGTATACAATGTAGCAGGATGTGTTGCTGATTTAAAAAAAAGACATAGCAAGTTATATAAGAGGTTATTATCAACGGCTAACACTTATAAACAAAACTTTCGAACCAGTTAGTAATTCTGCTTAGTGCTCACAAATAAATACCAGAGCGAAGGACATCGACTGTGTGATAAACAAGCAAGCGCGCACACACACACACACACACACACACACACACACACACACACACACACACACACACACATATTACAAGTGTTACAAACGTCCACTTACTGTACTTGTCTTCAGAGGAGCTGTCAACCTCATCTCACTCAGTGTTAGGAGCTGACTCGGGGGTTAAACAGGTTATTTTAAGCACAACCAACTGTAAAACTGTCAACATCAAAAACATCAGCATTAAACGCAGCTGGAGACAACAAAGCAAACAGCAAAATATGTCACGTTCATCCTCTAGAACAGGGGTGGCCAAATGTGTTGATAGTATACAAAATAATATAAGTTCTAGGCCAAACACTATTGTAAATGCATAGTTTAAACCCCATGTCCCTTAAAAATAATTATTTACCGTCAGATTTTCCATTGTCCTTTTTTTTGATAGTGCTGCACAATTATTCGAATATATTAATCTGGATCATGATTTTTTTTTGCTTCCCGCAATTAAATGAACATGATCAAGGTTGTTGGTGACATTTACAATTCATGCTCCGCTCAAAGTAAACTCCGCTGCATGTCAAATACATATTAGGAGTGTTAACACTGCAAATACGTGTTCTTGCTAATAAATGAGTGGATAGAATGTTTGGACTCACCTGCGTCTCTGTATTGTCGAGCCCTGTTTCACCCACTCTGGTAGCTCTGATCCAGGCCCTTTTGCTTTGTGTAATATATATATAACAACATCTACTCCCATTTGCAATGAACAATATCACTTCATTACATTATTTGTTTTAGCCTCACTTATCAGCAGAGGCTCCCTTGAAGTAATCAGGCAAAAATACTAAGCAAAGTAGGATTTTAATAAGTAGCACAACCACCTTATTCCCAAGCTGTAGCACACATTATGGAATGTTTGGTCTGCCTTAGATAAAGGAAAGGATTAGGAAGAAGCAATTCATGTGGAAGAGCCAAGCAGAGATGATCACATTAATAATCAGCCGTGGTAGAAGGAGTCTAATAGTGCCTTCATAGCAGTAGTTCGCTGGAAGCTGTTGGTAAAACCAGTCCAAAAGTCTGAATCAAAGTCCCATTCATTTTAAAGTAGCTCTTATTACATTTACCATTGCTGTTGGCTGACTCATCTCTCGCGACCCAACACGGACATGAGGAGTGCTTCGGCTATTTGCAGGCAGCAGATAAACCAGGGGCAATAATTCAAACAGCGGCTTGTGTAAGTGGATACGAAAAGCCATTGCATTGACTGACAATGGTTTCCGCGGCCAAAGAAAGTTTAGAAATGACCGGGATTCTAGTTTGAATGAATCATTTCCTCAATCGCTTTTTATTTTTCCTCGTATTTTTTCCTCAGGGTTTTATTTTCGTAATTTAATATTTGCTTGTTTGGTGGTAAAAGCATTAAATGAGCTGGAACGTGAGGGCATAATTAAACATTAAAGCCTTGACTTGAACAATAACAAGAAATTCTCGTTGGCTGGGAGCCGTTCCTCTGCCTGCCATACCAGTTTCAAGGAGTACCAGTATCTACTAATTAACTTAATTGGTCAAGTGATTATCCTCATCTCATCGACACTTTGATAAGTGTAATGATGGGTGTTTCAGCAGTGGCACATGACTCTAAATTATCGTCGAATGATTTGTGCAGGGATTAAGAAAACCTTAAAGATCCCCCCCCAGACTTATTTTAAAACATACTCTATACAAATTCAGATTTTCCACACAAATGTTCAATTGCATTGTTAAAAAGTCTAACAATTACATCTATACATTGTAATTTGGAGGGAAAATTCTGCTCAAATTACATATGTAAAACAAGTATACATGCTTATAAATACTGTTTTCAGACAATATGAGATACATTCCCATTCATACTATACATATTTCTGACCATACTCAGACATATATTGTATATCAAGTCCTCACAACTCAACTCAGCTATTGCCAGTCTCACGGCAGTTCTTAAAATAGTCATGATATAAAAATCTATTGGTTTCGTGTTCAGGGGCACAAATTTTGTGTTTTTTTCCGTGTCCCAAGTCACGACTTTCTTTTTCGGGACAATTTAGGTTTAGACTATAAAACCACTTTGTTAAGTTAAGGAAAAACATCCCGGTTGGGCTTACATTCAGGCAACAAAACCACAAAAGGGTTAGGTCTAGGCAACAACTAAGTGTGGAACACCGGACTCCTGGTTGACAGGCAACAAAACAAGGAACGGTTAGGTTTAGGAAACACATTCACAAACGAAAAGATTCAGGCAACAAATCCACCAATGGTAATGTACAAGCAACAAAACCAGCTCTTTGGTTAAGGCAACAACTCGGAATCGAACACCGGTTTCCTGGTTGATAGTATTGGTTGTTGGACACGAACCAATGGATTGCATTTTGTCACTTTTTCACGAACTTCTGAGATACTTTGCTGCCAGATAGCATGTTTACACTGCAAAACCTTTGATAGGTTCAATGCTAACATTTAAATGGGTATACGATTAAATTTATTGTCTGGCAACTAAAATACTTATACTAAGATTAGGTAAGAATTCTGGATCAAGCAAAAAAAAAGTCCAACAATCATTTCAGGTTTGAGACGTGGTGGTCTCCCACACGAATGTTAGATGCACTACACACATAAATGTAAATCAAGACTTGTCCAACATGACTTTCATTCCTTTGATGCAACAGCACATACCTATGAGCAATTAAACCTTTGAGAACCCTTACGAAATATGAAAGCCACCTTTTACATAAATCACATGTTCACAAACACGAGCACACATTATGAGTGATGAATATGAACGATAGACAGAGCCTTTACTCACGATGATTTACAACAACCTTGCCACTGCCGGAAAAATCTGAAAGACGGATTGCTGATGGTCGATCTGATTGTCTATCTACTACCGTTCAGTTTGGCTTTTAAAATATCAAAACACACTCCATTTCTGTGCAGGGACTGCTTTCTCAAGTTTTCCCTCCATCGCTTGCCCACTGTCCCCTGGGAGAAAGCGAGAGTGTTTTTCAAGCTTTGCCTTTGTTTACCTGGCTCTTTATTCTGGGCTGTCACATTATCTCTCTAAGTGACGACGCAGCCTCCCTGCGGGCTCATAATGAGGAAATAGTGGTGGCACACGGCCTTGTTTCTCTACGTTGAGGGTATCACCGCATGTTAGGGCATGCCACTGTTCAAGTGCGGACTCATTTGGTAGTTGACAGATTTATTCTGGGTCCTATGATAACAGTCTATTTATTTAAAAATGGAGTATATCTTTGTTTATTTTCTCTGCATAAGAAATCAGCTTCGCCGGATCTGTAGCCTACTTTCACAGACAGATTTAAATCCAGCTATTGCATACATTGTTTTTTTTATCAATATCTATTCAATTTTAAAAATTTAGAACATATAAAATATCCATCAGACCACTGAAAGACTGCCCTGACATTAAAAAAGTGAATTCATCACAGCCCTCTCCACACGGTGAAAGATCAAATCGAATGCATACCCTTGCAGAATTATTGACTTCCACCCTGCAGTGCTTTCGCAGTGCTTTCGCAGTGTTCCCATTTCAAAGCAGAAGTTCACACACGGACTGCTGTGATGTTAGACTGTTCAATCAAAATTTGTGAACGTCAACAGATCTCTCAAAGGAAACAAGGCTGGATGAAATATCTGAACGAATCAGGACATACAGACCGGGATTACACTCGCTGACAAATACTGCATCTACTTGAGGTTTTACATCCAAGTTAGACACAAAACAGATATGAATGAATAATAATAATGTAACTCCCCTCGGAGAATACCCTTAACAGATCATCAAGCTTTTTTTCCTGCTCAACCCAAAGATTTTTCCATACTGATTTTTCCCTACTGCTATTGAGACAGAGATCAGCCCACGTGTCTTATGTAATTATTATCTTGTATGAGTTTTCACATTTCACATGTCAAATAGGACAACCCAACAGGTTCTCATTCCAACTTTCAACTCACTGACGCTTTGTCAGACCTCTTGGTGTCTCTTTTCTAATGCACTGGGTAGCCCAGCACACGGTTGCAGTAAACATGGATGTAATGCGTGAAGTCAAACAATAACACTTGCATAGGTTTAGGCGACAAAACCAATAAGTTAGGTTTAGGAAAAACAAAAATGGTTGGGCTTCAAAACACTGCGTTGAAAGTCCTGTTTTTGTGTAATCCATCCAATTCCCATCCCTCCCTCTGTGGCTTTTTTTTCTATCTTTATATTTCATCACACTCCCGGAGCATTTCCTCTGAGCCTCTAACAATGATGCCGATAGGTTTACATTGTAATTACTTGAAAGCCCGGCGTGTCTCATACAGACACTAAAGGGTGCCCTTTGGGTCTGTATTTGACAAAGCATCGCTATTTGATGCCCTGGAAATGAGAACGGGCTGGGAAACCCATTTTCTGGCGACAGGCACACTCATTGCTCTGCACATGTTTCTGACAATATGAGATGTTTATAAATTCATTCTCTTTTTTAATCAAGGCGATTCACCTGCCTGTTTAGCAAAACCCAGAGAAATGAATCAGTTGCCCATGTGTTAATGTGCAGTGATTACACATGCACTCAAGGTCATTTTTGTCAGCAAATAGCTGCTTTTGAATTAAAACAAACCGATTCTGGTTTTCATCTAAATCCTATACAGACCTCCTCCATTTGATTTTCTTTCTCGTTGACTCCTTTTGCAGACTAGACTAAATACAGGAGCTCTGCACATAACAGAGTGATGTTACACACTTTCCTTTGCAAACTTCTCCATATTTCAGAAATGTGAGCTGCAGGAATGAACGGTAGCTTTTGTGATGTCACAAAAGGAAAATTGAGTGCTGCAAACCCAGAAATGAGTCAGCATGTTTTGCACTTTAGGTTCCCTCGCCTGAAAGTCATTTTCTTTTTTTGTGTTAATGAGTTTTTGGTAAGATGCCTGAAAGATGGTCTGTGATTAACGACGACATCAAATACGTCAGTAAAAACCTCTCTTTTGCATTTCAAACTTTTACATGTCTGGAAAAAAAGGCAGTTCAAAACAAGTGGCTAAATGAGACTTCTGTCATCATGCCTATTAGTCCGCCTTTACACCACGGTGTAGTTTGTTTATAGCCGTATGTTACAGTAGTTTTGTACTTCTTCTAATTGCATTCATGATTTAAAAATCATACAAGTGGTGTTTATTTGTGAAGATGATCTTGCTGAATGAAATGTGTAGGCCTTAGTATCACAAACGAATGTGCCACAGAGCTTATTTTCTGCAAAATTCCCAAATCCAGTGCAAAAATTCCATTTTCTTTATGTTGAGGGAACCAGCAGGATGCTAACTTCTGGTGTTGGCCTTTCAGGAAAAACGTCATCCCTGCTGTTTGCACATTTTCTCCACATCAATTCAATACTATTACCACTACTCATACTATTACCACCATCTTTAGTTCTGGAATAAAGTCATGGCTTGCATGAGTCAGCAAAATACTGCAGCGTAGTCAGTGCCCATTGGCGTCTGATACCTACACACAGAGGCACTATTTAGCGTCTGTCTGCGACTCACCAGGCATTAAATTGACTCCTATGTAAAACCATTTGCATCATTATTCGACAGTCAGAGCCACTGATGTAGTATGAAGTGTGCAATAGTCTGCCTACGGTGGCTGGGACGGGTGGAAGATGTGTCAAACAAACGGGACCTTCACCCAGGAGAGCGCTGTTGATGTCCCATGTGAAACCAAAGTCAACGTTGACTAATTTTGGGTATGTCACTCATTAGTCACGTGACCTATGGTGAGGATAGTTAGTCCTGTGAGTCATGGGATTTAGCACGTTCTGTGGCTACGTGACTTGTAGTGATAATAAACCCTAACCCTGACCCCTAACACTCAGTCAAGTCAACGTCAACCATGATCTTTTCCTAACCCTAACTTAGTGGCTTTTGTTGCACTGTCTTCCTTTGAAGACAGAGGTTTATTTTGTGAAGATACTATACATGTAATTACAATGCAAAACTGACGCTAGATGGGTACCTAGAGCGTCAGTCATTGTATGAAACCACAGACCAAGCTGCAGTATTTGTCGAGTTAGGAATTAGAACGTGTTTTGTTGAGACCTGCAGGAAGTTGCCATTGTTGCCTCTATCACACAGTCCTTCTCTAATAGCTCCGTCCCATTTATGCTTCTTTCACAGCACCCACTTTCCCTTGTAGTGTGTGTGAAATCTTGTTGACAGCATGGCAATAGACCATTCAGTTCCCTGTAATTAATGTTATGTGGCGCCATTAAAAATGAACTTGCATAATAACTTGGCTAATTGGTTTGGTGGACTGAGGTTCACTGACAAAGCCTACTGAAATACAGCAATACTGAGGTACATTGTGAAGGAAAATGTCAGATTATATCTGCTTAGACATTGTGTATATTCATGTAAAACATAGTGTTCCTTCCCCTTCATTTTTGACGTTTGTTCCAAACTTAAAGCAATTATGCTGCAGCAATTAAGTTACAGTCACCACATTTCCCTCACCATTCACTTCAGTAAAAAACAAAACAATAGAAGCTATCTGATTGAACTTATGACTTATAAAGTAGCAAGACACACCGATTCCAAGCGGATGTCATTTTGAAGATTTTACAGAGTGGGCTGACAAGACGGCTTTTTTTCAAACCACAATGCCCTTTGCTGGCCACTGAAACATGTGGGAGGGCACATATCAAGTAGCATTAATTCTAGTGTGTACTGGGTAGCACTGTGCCAATGTTCACAAGCTTCAAGATGGAAGAGAGAATTCTTGCTGCTGTGATGTTCTTTTTTCCCGGAGTCGTAGAATTTTACCTCGAGCAAGTAGGCAATAAACCGCTGTGCACCATCTTGGCATCTGATACGCCTTCAAACTGGACTGGTACATATTGTATCTTCTGTAGTAATGCACCCACACCAATGTAACCCCTTGCTGTGTTTTGCTCGAGGCTTATTGTTGGTATGAACTTGCCCCAATGCATTCAAGATACTGTAGTTCTACTGTCACTACTATTTTATTTTCCATATGCCGTTCTGAAGTGTTTCTTATCGTCTTATTTATTTTATGGCTGGATTTAAAGTGACCTTACAGTATGTATTTAAACACTTTGTTAGTTGTGTTATGGTATTATAAACACAACACATATGTTGGCAGCTCCCACTATCAGCCTGGATAAATGTAATTAATGGTAGTGTCTAAACTGTAGCTTTACAGAAAACACAGATTTTAATGACTGGTGTTTCCCCTGTTGCATGCCTGCTCATTTATTCTTAGGAATGTAACACTGTGCATACACGACTCACACCCATGTTACCTGTCAGAAACCACAGCTTTACAAGTTTAACGTGTGCATGCTGTCAACTCCAAATCAGCCTTAAATACTCCATATTTGCCCAGTCAGCATGACCTCAATTCACCTCAAGGTCTTTATGAAAATCGAACCACATTTGTTGTAAAACATCATTAGTCGCTACTTTCATTGGTCAGCTTGGCTACCCACTAACATGGCAATATGTGCACAACCATATGTCAAGTCACATGACATAAATCAACAACTTTCACATCAGGTGGCAACATATGGTTCTGAAAAGTGAAACCAATGTGGAAAAGCCTTAAACTTGATTTATTTCGAATGACCAGCAGGGGGGCGAATCCTCAGGTGTCAAAAATAAGTCAGATTGTACAGGAGTCTATGAAAACATTACCCTACTTCCCAGTTTATGTATTGCCTTAATTAACATTGTAAACATTAGTTTATGGTCTCAATTGCTATTTGTCTTATTCAGTGTTAGGTTGCACTTAGCTCCACCTAAACCCTGTGAGACACACCATGAGAAAGATGAAGATTACAAAAACTGAAAAAAACAAGTCTGGCAACATCCAGAAAAAAACATTTTGTGAGATGGCTATGGGACTCATACAAGTACAACACTCAAGTACTGCAAACACCTTCACAAAATATTTGCATATTTTTCTTAGATGAACCTTTGATATATCCTGCGGGATGGTTGCATGGACCATTCAAAATAAGCAGAGGTGCTGCTAGAACAAAAACAATGGACTGAGGAGGTCTTGTTTTCAGAGGTTGCAAAATGAGAAGCGCATCTTATTGAGCATAGCGCTGAGGTACTGGAGGGAGATAAAACCTGATGAACCACTGGCCAAAGCGTAAAATCAGTGAAGTGTAGAACAAAGGTGGGAGCCATCACTGCTCTATTATGGCTAATTTTATTAACAGAAAAAAGGGGGGATAGCTATGGGTGCATGCATTAACATTTCAGTTTCTCTATGAATATGGTCTTATCTGTGTTTTCTTTCTCTTACATTTAACACGCATGATTAAGCCACACCTACTGTATGTTTAATACATTTTTATCCTAATGTCACCATACCACTACAACCACATGCTTATTTGGTCTGGTTAGACTCTTCACAGGACTGTGTGAGTAACAAAAGAGCTATACCGGGTTAAAGGATGGTCTTGTAGAACTCCTCCACTCTCTGACTTCCCCTTGACTTGAAACAGTCGAGGCCTTGCTGCCTCCTCGAGTGGAACAAAAGGATTAGATGTAGTGTCTCCATGCTGAAAAGCAGCACGAAAATCTAAACTTATTTCTTTCTCTATTTTGCCACTACTAATAAAACATTGCCATCGATCATCCAATCTCTATTTAAATTTATAACAAAAAGTCCCCCTAATGACTAATGCTGTGCAAGCAAGTCATTGAGAAATACAATTAAATGGGTTTTTTTTTGTGAATATTTTTTGAAGTGTCTTTCACACTGAATTCATCAAAAAATATACCGATTACAAAAAAATGCCTCTTTCTTCAAAACACCTCCATCCTCTTGGTAGGGAAGTTGGTGCACATACTTCAGTGATGAACCCCGTCACAGAACTGCTCCCACAATTTACTGCCAGCTTCTCTCTGGCTCTCCTTCTCTTTCATTAAATCTCGTTCTATATCCGGCTGCTGTTTAAGGAGGGCCAGAGCAACAATTAAAAACCAAATTTGTTACCTCCTCCCGACTTTTTATCATCATATGTCCTCCGGGCCATATTTGCAGTGCCGTAGATTATCTCTTGCCGATGTGATTGCGGCTCCACACTGCACTTTACTGTGGCGCTACTCATAGAAGAGTGTAACACCGAAAACCCTGTATATATTCAGTGTGAATGTGCGCACCTAACACGTATGACAGGTCGGCATACACACAGTTTGCTGCAACAAGCTGAGTAATCTGCTTTTTTTCAAGATTTTGTGTATTTTTAATGTGTATGCATGACTGTTTTGCAGCCTAAACAACCAACATTTTTGAATTGTTGTCTTAAATGTCTTTTTTTTTATCTGCTACTATCGAACCAGAGTTGGTGATTATCGTAACAATGAAAAGACTGACAAAGACCGTTTTCATGATTTTTATTTTGTTTCTGTCAAGTTTGTACGCAGTGTTTTAAGACAATCAGTGACAATCAATTTTTGTTTGTCTGACTGGAGTCTGGAGGCAATTGATTTGATTTGATTTGATTTGAGTAATTATATATTCACTTTAACACGCAGCAAAAAGCAACGCGCCGGAAAAAGGCTGGGAATTTTGTTTTTTTCGTCCAATGGGAAAGGGGCTCTGGAATAACACAAGCTGCACCTTAGTCTTGGTTCCCTCCTCTTTATGGGCCTTTTTGAGATGGCTGAAGTAAGAGCAGAATGATAGAGAACTCTGCCCTTCTCCATTAAAAAAAAACCCCAACACATTACACCTGCTTCATTTCAGTGATGTGCCAGCCAAACTCAAATGGATTCACCTCCTGTCTCGGGCTACACGCACACTAACTGGCTGCCTGGCTGTTTGGAAGCAGCACAGCTGTCTGCAAAAGGAAAGAAATATCCCTGACGTTTGGTGCATCCATTATTTTTCTTGTGGGAATAACAGCATGAGTCCTTTTGGGGAAATTGTTCCCTCAGTTCTAATCCTTGCGGAGGCATCAACAGAAGACTGATGTAGTTCCCTCTGAAGTAGCAAATGGAGCTGTGCTGTCGCCTCTCTGTTAAAACACAATAAAGCACCGAGAATTTGAAAAGACCGAAGAGAGACTGTAATGCTGCAATGAGAAATCGCTGTGCCGTATAGGGCTGTAGACTGAGAGGAAAACATGTCCTTAAAATTGCTGATCTAGACAGAAAGCACAAGGTGAACCCACTTTCTCTACTTATTTTATGTAGCTGGTTGTAATATGACGTCATACTAAAGCATAGAACTAATTTGAGGGTACTGAGAGAAAGTCAGTCCATACTGCATAATGACGTCATACTAAATGGGCAACATTGAGTTTTTGCATTGATTTGATTGGCCATGGTAATTTCAATCTTATAGTTAACAGCATTTTACACCAGTTTTAGAACATTTTACACTACAAGACACGGCAAATGTGAACACCAACATACTGCATGTAGAATCAGCCCCACCAGCTACACATTCAAGAACACTGAAGTCAAGCATGAAAGCTGCAAGCAGAGGATGAGGGAGTCAGACAGTGCACGCATGCACACGAAATATGTGACCTGTTCATAGCTTATAATAATGCAGGGCAGTGAGGAGACAGCCATTTCATACAGAAGTCAAGTGTATAAGTGCACAGCTACGCACATTCAACCACTGTTGGACCCGTTCATATGTCACCATACCACTGTATCATTTGTCACTATCAGCAGGGAATCCAGTCTGCAGTGAGGTTCATACACTTCGCCCATAAACCTGAGAATTAAGTGAGTGACATAACACTAGATGATAAAAAGTTCATTATTCGTCTTGCTACTTCGGTCCTTATTCGCAACCTGTGCTCTCCATGTCTCTGCAGGGAAGCATGACTATCACTTACGATGGCTGGGCATAAGCGTCTTTATATTTTTTTTCTCCAGCCCGAAAGGATTATAAAAATAAAATGATCACAATCTCAAAACAACACTAAGGCTTGTGATATACTTTTAAGCAATAGCTCGATATCAAGCACTGAAGTGAGCTATCGCTTATGTAAGAAGGTCATTAAATATGGCGATATGAAAGTTATGAAGATATTCCAATTGAAATCGTTTTTTTATTAATAAATGATAACGTTAAGTAGTAAAATAGGCTGTTTTGAGCTGACTGCCTGCACACACACAAAGGCGGTAAGTATGGAGCAGCGGTTGCTAAGGAACCTACGCTAGCAGCTTAACTCTTTATTCATCGCAACGTAGCGTTTTATTGATTCACTATTTGGATATTTATTTCCATTTTTTGTATGTTGCCATTTATTGTGCAACCACTGAAAAACTGTCCAGGATGATAACTGCTTTTACTTGGCTTGTATTTTTTTTTTTTTTTGATAGATGTTAGGTGGGTTGCCTGGCCCGCTGGGAGGATTTTGTTTTATTATCTCCAGTCCCCAAGTTCTGGTTGCCAATAGCTCTGCAAACAGTTTCCACAGTCGTGACCCTTCTGTCTGCTCCTCTCTGAAATCACTTTCTTTTGTAAAATTCATAAAGATTTGATAATATTTATGCAGAGCTCAGTTAGTAACAGTGTGGGCTCCATTATAGCTCTGACAGCTTCATGGAGCAGCAGTGGCAGGGCTTTGGGGAGAGTGTGAGTTTTAGCTGGCTTACTTTGTTCTTTGTATCTGCAACCAGTCATTTATTTTCTTAGACGCTGAGTGATAAAGAAAGTGCAAAGGAATTAGATGTCACAGCAGTGATATGTGGTTATTGTTTCATGGCTATGAACCAATCATATTGCTTGATTTGAGCTTGTTTTTATAGCAGTATGTACATTCAATACAGGAGGCTGTGACATGTGCAGCGTTCTCGCACTTTATGTGTGCCTTGAGGATTATATTAATATAGGAGTATATTCACTGGGGAGGGGGGGGAATCAGGGACACAAGACATGTGGACATCATAAAATAAGACATGAGAACATGTTTAATTCATACAACAAAAAAAAAAATGGTCCACTGCCCACCCACTCATCATAAACATGGCCACCCACACATATCGACAGAGAGAGAGAGGCAGAGAGAGGCAGAGGCAGCTAGCCATAGGCCTGAAGGAACAGTTAGGCTTTAAGCTTGCTAGATGTAGCTATAACAAAGTATCACACGTGAAGAATTTAATTGTAGGATTCATCAACAGTGAATTCCAGAAAAAAAATCCAACGTTTTTGAAGTAAATTTTACTAGAATATGTTTAAAAATGTTGACCTACAACTCAAGGTCTAACCTAAATCCGAAAAAAAACATAAATATGGTGTTGTACTGTTGGATGGACGCGCTGAATGATCTACTACATCATCATGCCGGACTACCTGTAAAAATAATTGGTGTTTTTTTTTCCCCCAATAACCTGAACAGCAAATGAGTACGAAGTAGGTGAAATAAAAACGGTCCCTAAAGTGATGAGTGCATTAATCCTCAAGAGTGATTAGACTTTATCAGTGCTACTCTGAACCTTATCAGTGCTACTCTGAAGTCATCCACCTATATTAGGAAGGGCATTTTAGCTGGCCATTAGCTAAAGAAAAAAAAAAACTTTCCTCCAAGTATTTCCCTAATATTAAGGTTGATGTTGTGTTGCATTCAGGTTAACTGCATATTTAGCTCCGGTGGCATGCTTCTCTGTCCAGGCAAAGGACGCGCTGAATTTTTCAGCTCTTATTCAACAATTGGCTTCTTGCTAAATGTTGTAATAATGACTCATCTGGCCCTTTGCTGTTTAGGCAACGCGGAAAACTATTATTAGTAGTTTCCAAAACTGCAGAGGATCTTGTAACCATTTGAAAAGCTGAATGATGAGGCTCTCCATAAAATCCAACCTTCACAGAAGTATTTCTTTGGCAATTTTTACTGCCACTGGGAGTGGTTTGCAAAGAGACACATGGATAACTGCTGAGAAGATATATATATATATATATATTTTTTTTTTTTTTAATTTCAGCTGTTGAACTGAGTGCCCCATAAAACGAAATGAACAAGTCAGCCCTCTTTGTTATGAGCACAGCAGACTATAACACTGGTTTGATATGCATTAGTTTGATAAAATAAGCATTTATATGTATGAATGTTTCTCATTCAGTAGCCTCATATATAAGGAAATCACTTCAAAGTGCCTCTGAATGCTCAGGCCGCTGTCCACCCGCTATGCAGTCGAGAAGCTACTGATATAAAGGCTATGAAAAATGGTAATTTGGGCAATGCTATTTTCAGTCGCTGTGCTCATATTTTCAGCCGCCTCTGTAATAAATCATGAGGTCATCATGATATGCAGCTCAAAGAGCTCACAGTAACAAGCAGTTTTTATGTATTCATTTATTTAAATATATTTATAAATATATATATACTTTTTTTTCTAATGAAGACCCAACTCTCTGAACTTTGTGTATCCTGTGCTGGAATATAATTTGCTTTGTAGTTTGATTAAGCTAAAATGAATTAACGAATCTGCATCCCACAAACATACATGACACACTGACCCTCTTCAAGACAAGGCTTCAGGTAAAAAAAAAGCAGGCTCGAAATCACATCAGTTGATGTTGCATTTTGGCAGAGCATATTCCCAAACAAAGTAATAAATGACCACAAACCAATTGCCTCAAACTTAACCTGGGTTTTGTGGGTTCCCTGTGGATCTTGGGCCCTGGGCCAGTTTCCCTATTTGCCTATTTTATAGACCTTGTTCAGCAGATAGCGAGCAACATTAGGATTAATTTGGAGTTGGGTTTCTAGCCATTACTGTAGAATAATATATTTTAATCCTCCTTGTAACTCTGGTTTGGTCTCCACCGACACCTGTGTGAAATATATGGGTCTTACACATACTTTTCCTCATAAAACTCAATCCCAACTCATCAAACACCGTCTCTTGGTTGGTGGCCGTACAAACTGACGCTCTAGGAACTTCTCTAATGTCAGTTTTGGACGTGTCAAGGGCAGCGTGTTCGTTTCCACTTGTTACATACATATTGTCTTTTCAAAGTAAACATCTCTGTTCACAGGAAATATCAAGTTTCCCATCATTACATGCATATATTATATTATATTATATATATGCTTTCACGCAGGTCATGAACAGAGGTCTCCTGGGTGTGGGGGCTGTGTCTCAGTTGAAGAAGCAGGCCGTCCTTTAAGCACAAGGTTAGGGGTTCCATACTCTGCTCCTACTCTCCACATGTCGACGTGTTCTCGAGCAAGATGGGTGAAATGCAGAGGTCAAATTCCATGTATGTAAGCTTTAGAAAGTCTTGGTTTGTTTCAACCATCCACCCGTCCTCCCCTGATCATTTGCTCTGACCGCCTATGATGTGGTTGGGTTTATACTGGGGTTATTTGATAGCCTGAGGCGTCTCATATAGACGCTTAAGGCTACTTTAATGTGTGTATCAGACACCGAAGGGCACTGACCATGCGGCGGTATTTAACTATTTGGGAGTGAGAACAGGTTGGCTTCCTTTGTCTGTTTGCTATTTGGCGCTGGGCAGATAGTGATGTTTGTCAGAGCTTTTAACGGCTCCGCAGAGCTGAGGGGAAATTCAGAGTGATTATTCTCTGTGGGTTTGTTGCTACGGGTGATCCCTTTCACACTGCACATAGTAATTCGATCCACTGTTAATATAAAAATATGGATGTGTACCTCCACTTTGGTGTATTCTAAGACTCAGTAGTAACAATTCTCCAGATGGAAATCACATGAGAAAAAGGGAGGAAGTAACTTTTCATAAAGATGCTGTCTTTTCATTTCGTAGTCAGCCTTTGATGCATTTAAAAAAAAAAAAAAATCTGTCATCTGTCGATCATAACTGTGCTTCAGGCCTACTACCTTTGATGAGCAGTCGGTGCCTGCAGGCTATACAAAATATATATTACAAGGTGCTTGAAGTGAAGTTTGCAATTCGTATTTGCTCTTGGTTTAATATTTACATTTATGGAGAGTCTCTTGATGGAGTTAAATGCTTTAACTTGAACAATATATCTGTACTATGCAAACCTTGGATGAACTTGTCTTTCAAAGTTTGACAAAGTTCCATTTACAACTTGATTGCAAGGCAGTTTTGTCTGCAAAGATTTGCGATCTGGACTAGCAGTGAAGATGACATTCTTTTGTTCTGAAAATAATTAGACTGTCTCTTTGAGGCTGTTGTTCTCGTGGTGATTGGCTCATTGTTTACAATAATTACCACACCATCAAAAATAATTTAACTATATCATACTGATGTGAAAATACTGTGTTCAACGCATGATTGGCTCATTGTTTACAATAATTACCACACCATCAAAAATAATTTAACTATATCATACTGATGTGAAAATACTGTGTTCAACGCATTTTGCAGAGAGATTAGTTTTAATGACATGAAACGGCTAATAAAATAAACACTATTGTTGCAGATGCAGACATGGGGCCCATTCTATTTGCCTTTTCATTGTCGGCGCACTGGGTAATTTCCATTTCCTGGCAAACCCTTGTTTAAACTCATGGGACCAATAAAGTACTTTGAATTGCTTATCTTAATTAATTCAACACATTATTTACCCCTAGGTGTCTGTAATGTTCTTACAACTCCCGCGACTACTCTTACATTGGTGTACATAAACATTTATTTAACTCTGTAGTGACTTTATTTTTTTACTGTATGAAAATACATACAGACAAAAAATGAGGCTGCTCTATATATATATATATATATATATATATATATATATATATATAGAGCAGCCTCATTTTTTGTCGGAGCATGGGGACCTCTGAGAAATCCCCCCAACTGAACTGCAGCTCTCCTCCCCTTTAAAAGCTGCACTGGAAGGCAGTCCCAAGTGTGGTTAGCTGCTACCTTAATTCAAGCGCTAATTACACACAGATTGCAAGTGTAAAAGACCCAGTGCAAATCTAGCATACACTTTCACACATGCAAATCTGGCCTCATGTGTTATGGAGGTAGCACATTTCTTCACATTATAGCCACAGAACAGCAGTGCAGAGAAGCAGGAATGTGTGTGTGGGGGGGGATTTCAATAAACATGAGGGCTGAATCTTGTGATTTTGGACACGCCCCAAGTAGTGATGTCACAGGTGTTTAATAATTGACAGCATGGAAGCCACCTGCTTTGAACTGCCTGATTGCATCTATTAGTAGCACAGTGAGCATCTACAGGAACACCATGCCTTTCTCAATACAGAGTACTTCAACTTCAAACTCTTGTTTTTTTGGGGGAGTTCAAAATGGTTGTACACTCTGGCACCAAAGTTTAATATCCTATCTTTAAGTGCTACACTAAAGCCAGTGCCACTGATGAAGCACCAAGGGGATGGCTCGGATAAGATTGTTCTCACCGGGGATGGCAATGAGTGTTGCCCGGTCGATCTAGCTCTTCAAATCACTGCAGTCAGAGTCTTGTCTTCTGGCAGGCCTCCACATCTCGGAAAATATCCACCCCAGATCCACACAAATGGACTCCAAAAAACGTCCATGATGAAATGGGCGGGGCTAGAACACTTTTTTTGGCCTTTGTACTGTATTTGGCTAACTGCAGATTTTGAATTGGGTCAGTTATTTGGCCACTGAGGATGTCTTACAAGTCCATCAGAAGAAGAACAAGAATACAGCCAAAGTTCAGTCTTTACCGTTGTTTCTACAGCATGATGACCGGAGAGAAAGTACAAGACAAATGACACACTGCTGGTCTTTTTAGGCGGACTGCATTTTGAATCAGGTCTAGATATCCTGTGATCGATTCTGACCCTGTCTGATTGTGAGATTGGGTCTTTTTTCCTTTTGAAAGTTATCTGTGAACATCTGGTTGGGTAGGTGATTTCAAATGGACCTCAACTAGTACACAGAAGCAAGCAATCTCTTTCCCCCTTATGGAACGTTTACGGCACATTTTTGACTCATCTAATACTGCTGCTGGGTCAGAGGCCTTAGGCTTCACACTGTGCAAATGTGTCGGACCCCCTTTCAGTTACTGTTCGTTACATACATAGTGACTTTTTCAAATAAACGTCCTTGTTCACAAGAAACGAACAGTTTCTGCTGGCAATATGCATAGTCTCTAATCAAAATAAAATGACAACTCAAGTTAACTCATTTCTTATGTTTAGGCAAAAAAGGTACTTGGTTAGGCTTGGAAAAAGATTGTAGTCTGGGTTAAATCAAGTATGTTTGTTATGTATAATAAATACATTTGTTTTGTACCTGGCATTAGTCAAGTTAGGAAGTTACGTAACAAACAAAGAGAGACAAGAACAGCCTTCTCCTGGGTGAAAGTCCTATGTTTGTTTGACACATAAGTGGACCTAATTGCTCTTTATACTATGTCACTCTGAGCCTCTAATAAGGGCACAGATGTGTTTGCATTGGAGTCAGTTGAAAGTTGTTAGGTTGAAACTGTAAGGGAGTGAGGGTAGGCCTATCGTTGTTAACTAAGGCTTGACAAAACACACTATTACATCAGACTTATGTAACCTAACCACCTAGTGTGTTCAGTAGCTGTGCTATGGGTTGCTGCTCTGGGCCACAGTCTTTTCAAGACTCTGCATTTGTATAAGGCTTCAAATAACAATAGCCAGCCTCTTCAAATCTCAACCCCTGATCGCACTGAGATAATATAGTAGTAATACTGTACACAATCGGATCAATGTGATTCGGCGCGGTAGGAAACCCACACAAAAAAGCTCAGTCGGCCCTAGTGTAGTTCAAACCCAGGACCGCCTGTGAGGCAGCATTGCTAACCCCTGAGGCAGCATGCCATAGAGTACAGCAAAGATGCCCTGTGTGAGACACAGGGGATTCACACTTGCCTCAAGAAAAGGACTTCTCAGAAACACTCAATGCAGTACGTTCACTAATTTATCTAAGCTTCTGAGAGTCAAAAAACCTTTCACAAACCAACCACTGTGACTTATCATAAATGTTAATAAATCTCAATTTATATTCAGAAACTATATGCAGAATACGTAAGAGCAGTATAAATAACTTAAACACACACATGACTGTAGTCATTATGACTTTCTGTAACGCTAAAAAGCTATTTTTCTTTGCTGAATGTCTTTTCGACCACTGTAATCACTGTATTATCCGGATATTTTTTATATAATTTGTTTATTACATTACAGTCATTTAGCAGACGCTTTTATCCAAAGCGACTTACAGTCAGTAGTATATTACATATCATTCACCCATTCACACACTGATGACAGGCTACCATGCAAGGTGCCACCATCAGACTCTAACTAACATTCATGCAACATCCAGTCCACACCGATGGCAAGCCTTCAGGAGCAACTTGGGGTTAAGTGTCTTGCCCAAGGACACATCGACTGCCGAAGCCGGGTATCGAACCACCGACCCTCTGATTGGAGAACTACCTTGCTCTCCACGACGCCACAGCTGTTTATAAATTATAACATGCCAACCTGCCAAGTATTAAATGATCAGATATGCAGAGTGAGAGTAAATTGAGAGATTGTCTGTTCTTCAGGCAGTAGCTCAATAAATCTAATATCAAACCTCCATTATTCTAATTTAATACCCTATTTGAATGGGACCTCAGGACATCCCATGATTTTTAATAACTGCAGAGATTGAGAGTGATTTCAATGCTAATTTTCCATAACTTTCTCAACCAATTTAGAATGAAATGGACATTTTGCAAACCTTCAACCTGAATGTACTAATGACAAGAGAAGATGGGACTCTAAACTACAGAGAATGTTCCAATATGACTTGAATGTAGAAAGCTCCCAACCATCATCTCTCTCCTTTGAGCATGGTGCCTTTTACATCAGACATCAATGAATTGTCTCACGGTGAACTATAGCCTGTATTTCCTTAATTTTTGTTGACCTGCCTGCATGTGTTTAAATTCCTGGAGCTGCTGTCTGCCTGTCACTCTATCATGACAGAGAGAATGCATTTCAACTAATTTCAGTGTAATTTCCTGTTACTGCAGGTAGGGGCTGGGCAAAAGAAGATAACATATAATCAAATTTAAAGGGAACCTTCTGCTACTTAATCCAAAATGATCCAAAAAAAAAAAAAAACAAGACAAAAAACGACATCCCCATCTCTCGTATTTTATATGTGATTAATAGATACTATTTCTCTAGTCTCCAGTCAATGACCTTGACAGCATTTTTCTTTTCTTACCCACAAAGTGACACAGTTGAAAATATTCCCCATATATAGTTGAACAAGTTATGTTATGTATGGTATTTGAGGCCACCGTGTACTGTATTCCCCTGGGAACAGTCGTCCGTCTCGAGGACTAAACAAGTGAAAGAGCATTATCCATCTGGGGAGGTTTTTTTGGTAGACTATATCATTCCTCAAAAATGAGTGCTACAGCAGAACACCACAATCACTTCCATGTACTGCTGCAAAGTCACTCATTAAATGCTGGTAAGAACTATTCCTGAAAAGATTAAGGAGGGCAATGACAAGGTACCACAGTGAGAAAAAGGATTAAAGTAAGGGATAAACTTGGAAAAGCAGCTATGCTGGCAGGCACTGGATGTGCCAAGCAAACCTTATTCAGAGTCCCCTTTTTTCCTCAGTTTCTATGCCATGTTGGGTGAACAGTTAAAGCACCTATAAACTGTTTTGTTCTAGGTCCCTTCTGGCTGGGAAAAAAAAAATTGGACTGACAGTAGACAAAAAGTTTAGCTTTGTAGTGAGAATCTGTCTCCTGGAACTCACATCCATCACAAACTCTTGAAGTCTTATTTCCAGGCTGCCTTTTCAGTGTTGCATTTCTAACCCGATCTCATTGCAAGGCCTAAAAATAGAACAACCTTTTAAGGACACTACGCGTGTCATGGTGTCATGAGCTTAAACAAATATAATAATTTGTTCATATATTGTAAAATGATGTGAACAAAGTAAAACATAAACAAAGTAACATGAGAATGGAAAACACGTAAAAGGGTGAAGACAACTAACGTTACTTCAAAATTACTCAAAAACACTGGTCTCCTGGTTGAAAGTCCTGTGTTTGTTTGACCCATGCACCTCCCCTCCAACCCACCATGATTAGTCTTCCATACTTGTTATATCAATTCACTTGGTCTGAACATGGCATTTTTAAAGGTATATGTTTACATTGCAGTCTTTACAGACTACATTTCATGAATGCAAGAATTGCCTTATTATAGCAAACTAAATTACTTGAAATGTGTTAATCATACGTCATTTGTTGAAACTGGGCCGGAATTTCAGCCTACCCCAATGAGAAGCAAGTATTCACATTGCTGAGCATGAGGTGGCTGGTTTAAACAGTTAACTCAGTTCAGAGGTTGGAGTTACCTATCCATCCTTACAACCAACACATCCTCTCTCCAACCCAGTCAGATACCACCATGTGTGGCCCTATGTTTTAAACTATGACGCTCTTTGTACCCCTCTAACGTCAGTTTTTTACATGACAGTGTTGGCTTCCACTCATTGCATGCATACAGAGTCTCTTTCACAAATTAACTTCCAATGTAAGTTTACTTAGTTTGTATGTTAACTTACACAGCAAACTGTTTGGTCAGGTTGGTACAACAAATCCACTTGGTTAGGCTGAAGACAGAAGATGACAAGAAGAATAACCATCCCCATAGCCAGGCACGACTACAGTTTAGGACACAGCTTAAGGTTCAATTTGTAAGTTTCTATGAGTTGCTTTTTTGTGTGGATAACTTGACTGGAATGTAATGTCAAATGACTCTTGACAAATAGCATGTGGACAATGACTTCCTGCCACACGCTACTGCTGGCTTATCGTGCAAACAGCTCACAAAACAAATGGTAACAATGGAAAGTCAGCCCAGAAGTTTCTGTGCTTGAAAATGGAAAGTGAGTCCTCCTGAGGTATAGTTGTGCCCAGTCCCGCCTGTAGAGTATAATGACCTTAGATAGGTTAGCCGGTGCAGCAAGCATGATGAAACTGCAGCAATGTCCTGTTTCCAGCATATGATCAATGACAAGAAAGTATCAGTATGTCAGCGAAGGACTGCACAGCATGCCTAAGGAGGACACATGCTCCCAGGAGACCTTGCACAGGCCTGTGCGAGTCAGTGGAAACAGAAGAGGTTAACATGCTCCATTCCACATAAGGAGACAACTTGTGGTGTCATTTGTCAAATTCATGCTCTCCTTCACTTCTCATACTGTTAGCCCTCTTAGTAATCTCGCAATCTAGATATTATAGGGCTATATTTCCATAGCGTGGGTGAGGCTGACCTATACCACTTGCGGTTTTGACACTGTCACAGATATTTAGTATCAAATAAATGAATTGCATTGTTTATTTGCAAGTGACAGTGCATTTACCGTGATTAGATTCCACCTTTTACAATAGAAAATAAACTTTATAGCAGCAGCTAATCTCCAACTCCTGTCCATTGTTGGGCTTTCAAATTAATTAAACAATCTGAAATGCATCCTCAGTATTAAAGAAACAAATAAATTATACAACATGAATATTGACCATAATGGCTGTCAAATTGCAACTTCTGTTTTAAATACATTTACATTGATTTACATTATGATTAACCAAATATCTGTGATCAAGTGAATAAGAAGGTTTGCTTGTTGTTGTTTCCTGTTTATTTGGCTTTGTTTTTTCCATAAAGGATGGGAAAGCTATAATCTTATACTGTAGTTCAGATAAAAAAAAATGGAGTCAATATATCTGTTCATCTAGCCTTCTTCAGGAAAAAGAATGGAAGGAAAGAAGTGTAATCTTTGCCTCTTTCGAGAAAGCAAGTTATTATGCAGCAAAGACATTGCTGCATAATATATTGCATCAGAGTTACAAATATGTAGCTTTTCTCTGCTTACCGGGACATCTATGAGCCAGCAGCTCACTAGAGTAGCTGTGTATTTTCCTTTATTACTCTGACATTCAAACATTTCAAATTTCCTTAATAAGTTTATTTAACATGTATTATGTAAGAACCAATTATAAAACCTTTTATTGTGAATCAAACAGTACATCCAGGATTCAACCAATAAATACATATTAGCACTAATAAGCAAACATCGCACCATTCCGAGGTTCATGTATTTATAGGGGTCACCCTACTCTCCTCAAAATTAATTGGAAAAAGGTCACAGCCAGTAATGCAAGTATTTTTCATATAGTAAATCTAGATATTGTTCTAGGGTAAACAAATGAACTAATGAGCCGTAATTCCAAAGACGCACTTTTTAATACCGTCACCAGGAGAGGCCGGCACGGACCCAGCTAATTGGCACCAGCTTTCCAAGTTGCACAATAAAGGCGAGGCATGGTAACATATGCAACCGTTAATAGGGTTTAGTGTGTGAAATAACGGCAGTGGTGAGCTCATGAGGGGGGGCAATTATGACAAAGCTGTGCACATCCTAGATAACCGTCCGCCTGACTCAATCTGGCTAAGCCCCGAGGGAGGCAGCTCGCAGCAGCTCCGGGGGCTGCAGGAACTAACAAGAGGAGGCGGGGGGGGATGAGGAGAGAGGAGAACGCATCCATATAAACCAGAGTCTAACAAGCCCAGCACACACTAATATTTAGCATGTTTAATGTAAATCCATCTTGATTACAGTAGAAATGCACATTACACAAAGGCATCGCCACACACACACACACACACACACACACACACACACACACACACACACACACACACACACACTCATACTCTCACATCTAACAATCGAAGTGGTTAAGACTTCCAAACCTCAGTTTGTGATAATCCTGATGACACCACCAGTTGTTACTTTCACAAACTTGACAAAGTTCCTCCAAATCTGCAGGAAAAAAGACAAGTTTCTAGAAACCTTAGCTTGATGTGTAGAATCAGTAAAATGCCCCTTTACAACCCTGTCTCCCACAAAATGACCTTACCATACAACTCAACTGCATTTTTGAATACAGTTTGAGGGAAACATATTTTCTCCTGGATTGCTGTCACAGTTTTAAACATGTGATTAACATCATTTGAAAAAGAAGCAAAAATACAGCCAACTTCTTGTTTAGGTTTGTTATGTTATTCAAGTTATGGACGGTAATGCAAAGTAAGCAGCGATGTCCTGGGTGAGAGTGTTTGTTTGACCAACCTGTCCAACTTGACCACGTAGGCAGGCTAATGGGGCATATGATTACTTAAATTGTTTCCGAAACAAATATAATCCAGGAGAATTTATATTTCCCTTTAAAAAGTAAATGACAATGCAAATTTGTTGTTGAGGAGACCAGGCGGCCCTTTAACTGCTTGTACACCAGTTTGGAACCATGGTTATTTGTTACTGACAAACATCTTATTAAACACAACGTACCCTTTGGCATCTGTACAAGATGCACCAGGCTTTCAATTAACTCTAACGTAAACCCATTTGTGTCATAATTAGAAAGGCGGAGCAACTGACGCAGTGTAAAGATCAAAAACATTAACCTGCACAGTAGGGGGGTTGGATGAGTCGTATAATAAGGACTGTAAGGACTAGCCACAGGACTCAATTGCACGACCAAGACACAGGATAAGGTGTATGTTAAACACATTTTCATTGACAGCAGAGGTTCGGTACACGGATGCAGTCAGAGCAGGCGAAAAAAATCAAGCAGGGATCAAGCAAAAATGTGGTGGAGGAAAAACAGGGCAAAGGTATCAAAAACCAGGAAGCTAATACATTACAGGAGAATCGTTGGAACGCTTGACACAGAGGACAAAGACAAACTGGCACAGAGATGGGGGAACACAGGGTTTAAATACACTGGGGAGGTGTAGGTGATGAGACACAGGTGGGATAGATCAGGGGGAAGGGCAGACAAACAAAGAAACAAAGGCAGGAAGTGGAGTGACCTGAAATGAGAGGAGAGGTAAGTAACACAACATTTTAAAAAGGTAATAACGATACCTGGAAAAAATAAGGAACACATAAGACATGACACAGGACTTTCTCCCAGGACACCGCTGTTAGTGTCCCATGTGAAACGAAGTTACTGTTGAGTAATTTTACCTTAGTTTTGTTACATTACTTACTTTATTTACGCCAGTACTATCACTGTGCGTTTCATGTGAACACAGAAGTTTATTTTGAAAGGACACTTTACATGACAATCCATCCCTTACACATCCAGAGCTCATATATAGGGGTACATAGAGCATCATAGATTAAAGCATATAGGACCACTCCACAGGCTGCAGTATTTGCCGAGTTGGGGCGTGAGAATGCATTGATTAATGCAGAGCAGCACTGTGTTGGATGTGTTCTTTAACATAATGTTGTAGGAACTGCCTGGAATTTCTAATGGTATTGTTCCTAGAGAATGTAATGCAAGACTTTATTCAAACACTTAACAGCAGTGTCGCACTGGATGTGGTTACCTGCCGTGCAGACGTGTGTTGAATGCTTCTGTGCACATAATAACTCCCTTTCTCCTACTCTGTTATCACAGTCAGTTCCTATACTTACATGCATACTAACAGACACACTCACACACAGTATGCAAAGGTTTCCTCTAGAAAAAGTAAAGTGTCAGTCACGTCGGATTCATCATGATTTAAGCTTAAAAAAGATAGGAGCACAGAACATTTCAAACAAATTGCTACCCCTAAAAGGAAATGCTAATGCCGAGCTTTAAAACCTGGCTCACCCAATTTCAACTCCGTACTCTAACTCTTCTAAAAGATGAGGGCAACATAGCAAAAGAACAAGGAGTTGGACGATCAAACCCTCAGGTCGTCCAAACTTATTCGAAAAAGAAAACGACAGTAAATTATTACTTAACTTTACTGAACATCCACTACAGTTTATTTAAGTAATCTTTCAGTGGAATATTTTTAGAAATATATCCATGTTGTTACTTTCTGTCACTGCTAAGGATCAAAAGTGATTCATTGACCAGTCAGTTCATGGCAACTGTTAAATGAAAGCTTTTGCTAATTGATGCTTTTATATAAAGAAATCATCAGTATTTGTGTTTGGTCTGGTAGCTCCAGATGGAACCGTCTAGTGGGCGGTCAATGGCCGGATTCATAATTATTGCTTGTGCTGAATGAATATAAGAAGACATGAGTAGTTACTCAAAGTATTGCAAAAACAACTGTGTGACTGACAGAATGTCTGCCTGGTAAATTAAGTGCAGACACATCTCTGAGTTGAGTGCTTGTCTACAACGATGGAAGGAGAAAAATAAAGGTTCCAAGGATCTTGCTGAATTAGGTGGTGAACTCGAGATTCTAATTTGTAAACCACACTTGAAAAAGTACTGAGCAAGAGGTGTCAAAAGGACTCTACATTCAGCTCCAGCTGTGCCTCATGAACCTCTCATTGCAACACCATCACTGGATAAAAGCACATCAGGGTTGTCACACTAGATATCTACAATTAGCTACTTCTATTTATTTTTTTTGCCAGGACAGGTTTCTAGTGGTTAATGGTGTTGACTACTCAGATGTGCAATTCATGTTAAAACTGAAAAATTCTCCCCAGTGTCAGGGTATGTATCCGAAACTGACACATATACAGGCTTTAATCATATTTTTTCACTTATTGTACAAAGAACAAAATACCTTAAGGGGAGTAAACCACCTTATGATTATATGTTGGAATGAATACTTTTGATTTTGTGTCATTTATTTGTCAGGCAGACAGTGTGTAAAGGCCTTTAGGCAGTTCCATTCAAGACATTTACAGACTAAGCAGTCTCACATGACAACTTTGTAGACATACAAAACAAGAACCAATCAAATGGTTTTGAAAATGAAACAAATCACATTATACCCTAACATTCACTTGTGAGTGACAATGCTGAGAGCGTTTTTGTCACACCAGCAAAGGGGCAATTCACAATATGCCTTATGTATAAACGGATTTGAGCAAAATTGTGCATAAATGAAAGTTCCTTACCATTTTTACTACCTTTGATTCATCACCGTGTATTATCTTGAAATAGGTAAACTAGCCATTTTGAAGAGATATACTTTTGAAACAAAAAAAATCTTTCTTTAATGCATGAGTTATTGAAAACATATTTTCATGTAAAACACTTTTTGTATTAAACCAAACCAATGCATTCAGGAGGAGTTATCGAGCCGTCTCATTCTTTTGATTTCTGCTTAACAACTTGAGAAGCAGAATGTGCACTAGCCTTTCATATCTGATTTACTGTTATAAGTAGGCTTCAATTATCAGAACAAAGCAAACATTCAGGCTTCCTCCTGTGGCTCAAAGGTGTACTGCGGATTTAATGTTGAAAAGAAAATGCAAATTTATTTGGCAGCTCTCATAAAATTTCCTCTGACTGATCCAAACCCAGTCTTTGGAGATAACTGGTCTCGAGGATTAATATAAGATGTGGGCTCGTAGAAACTCGGCTGGAAACACAGATGTCAATTTTGACCCAGGACTCAGTCAGGTACTAATCAATTACAAACCATAAGGCCTTTCTCATCTCCTCCAACATTGGGTTTTAATGGTACGCATTGCCAAATAGATGAGCAATTAACAAAATTACCAAGAACAATTTGAATCATTAATGTGAGGCTAATGACAGTCTGAGGCCTTGTTGCTCCTGCTTTACTTCTGACCCTGAAGGACACATAATAAACTCTGATTGTCTATTTGTGTAATCTACTAGTGGTCACTCTGCCTCCTGCATTACAGTAATCAAGCCCCCTTCCTCTCCAGAGTGCATGGGGCTGTAGCAAAGACATTGATATGCAAATCAGCATTTGGTGTCATTTGGCAACATCTAGCGCCTTTTTTGAGCTGCCTATATGTACTTTTGTGGAAAGAGGGGATGCAACACTGAGAGCATGCTAATGGAAATAGTGGCCTGCCAGCTTATTTTTTATTTTTTTTATCTCCATCAAGCTTTATGCTCACTGAGAAATACTGCAACTAATACATTCACCTTTCTGTAACCTTCTTCTCCCCCTGGCAAACCTCATTTACAGTCATTTTGATCACAAAGTCAGCCTTAGCGATACATGTGGAAGACGGACCACATTCACTGAAACCCGGATCCAAAGGCAACAAACAGCTTTTCAAATCCACAGCTGCCACCTGACAGGCTGCCATGTCTGTTGGCACATTTTTTTTTCACAACCATTAGACGTGTTGAAAGAAGGGATGCACACAGCTGATGAAAGGTATTTGATTTCCTAGCTCCAGCATGAAACTTCCCCCTAAATTAGGAAATGTTAAATGAGTGATAAAGCGTGTTCAATGAGTCAGCGTATCCTCATGTGTCAATATCAGCCTGTTACATGCATACATTCTTTTCCTGATGAACTTTCAGCTTCAAAGAAGAACATTTAGGCAACTCAAGGCAACAAAACTACTTCGTTAAGTTTAAAATGACTTCAGAAGTGACGTTACTTAAGTTCATCAGTTACTTGACAAATAATTCAACGTTGAGTTGTCATTTCACACAGGGCATGAAAATCACCCTCAAGGTTGTAAGACCATTTTTAGTTTGACCCGAGTTTGACCTTTGGGTTTTTTTGGTCTTTTATATTTCTTGGTTTATGATTACATTGATTACATTTAAGTTATTTCTTGGGATATCCACCAATTACAGCTCATTCATTTTTTTAGGTATAGCTACGTATGCTGTATGTTAACGGCCTGAATTAGTACACAAACAGAAATGTAGAAGAATGTGTTGTTTAGTGATGGAATTACATACTGGAAGTATTTCTTGAACAACAATTTATCCGTTCACCTAACACTTAAGTGTGTCTTTGGTAATGGCGTAAAGATTTCACGACATTCACCGATATCGATATTAGGCCGATACTGACTCAAATAGCTTTAATGGTTATCGTTGACAATGGGGCCGATCTATTCAATTCAATTCAATTCTACGTTTGTATACTACATACATTATATACGGGAATTAAATTCCTGTTCAGGTTTTCACAAATTTGTTGTTGCATCCAAAAAGGTTTTGGGGTTTTGGCTAATACTGAGATACTGAGTACCGATCAGACTATTTTTATGTTAAGATGTCGGTCATATTATCTGCCCAGAGATTGTAATTGTTTTTGTTGCTGCTGTTTATGTTCCTCCTGATGCAAATTTTAAAAAATGCACTATAGGAACTCACTACTGTTTTTGTTTTGTTTGTCAAGTTTTCTTCTGTTTCAAATGGGCTACAATTGCATTTTGTTGTGCAACCCTGTGTTGCATAATGACAATATATGATCATTGAATCCAATGTTGGAGGTCCAGCCTTCTCTATGGCCCCACCTAACCCCACGGGCCCCAGAGCAAGCCCACTGCCTGCACTGTCAATACTTATGCCCCAGGTCACTAGGTATAGAGTGGGGTGTCAGATATGGTCTGTGAGCACAGGTTTTGGTATCGGTCTCTAATTAGGCAAAATGGGGCCACACATTTCTACCCCTCACTGACTCCGTGATGCTGTGAATCGACACTGTGACTGTTTTTCGTTCGCTCACATCTTGGCTTGACAGAAAGCAAATAAGCGAATCTCCTAAAATATTGAACTATCCCTTCACCTACCAATTCATTCTTTTACAAAAATGTAACTTAATTATTGCCATCAACTCTAATATTGACACACTATTGATAATAAGTAAGTGTGTATCTACTCAATGGCATCTGACCTTAAAATTGACTGGTGCAAAACATAAAGTGTTTTTGTTCAGTATATGGGTTAAACTATAGTCTCACACTTCAGAATCATGATCAAAATAAATGACAAAGTAGTTTTTCTCTACTGAAACAGTGTCGCCGTTAGTCTAATTCAAGTCTAACATGTTTTTCGCCAGAACCTAAAGGGCAGAATCAGACTACAAGCGTAAGTTTCTCATTCTCAGTAAGGCAATTAATGGGAATAAAGTTGTCAGGGGAATAAGAAATGATATCAATGGAAGAGAAAAAATAAAAAAAAAAACAATAAAGTAAAACAGCGCTATGTTCTGGATTCATGGGATTTCCTTTATCTTTAAAATGTACTCTAATGTCCACAGACAAACATATCAAATATTTATGTGTGCAATGGAACACGGACAAAAAAAACAGAGGAAAACATACAATCACATGACATTTAAAAATATTATGCAGCCCTACTTGCATGCTTCAAGAAATAACTTCATCTGATGCAACGATTTAATACTAAAAGTTTGTTGACCGAGAAATCCGATTCAGGTTGTCCTGGATTGCTCCCAATTTGCAGATAAAAGCTTTACCTTATTGATCAATCTGTCAGATTTCAGCAAACTTGATTTCGTATTTATTCTTAATCTGTGCACGGTAACACTTGAACATTGTAGAAAATCGCAATGGATGGGAAAGAACACCCATGCTCCACACTCAAGGGAAAAAGATGTACATTGTTGTGTTTGCTCCAAATCAAATAAACCCTGTTTTGCACACAACTGCAAAGTACCTGAGGCAAATCAATAAGAAAGCTGAGAGATTTCATTAAGTGAAGAGCCCTTGTGGTGACTCTCCTGGAGAGCTTCGCTGATCCAACATACTGTCAGGCCTTGTAGTCGATTACAGAGGGTGATTTCGAGCGTTATTATGGGTTCAGGGGTCAAATTGTACACTGCTGATCCCATCTGTGGGGACTTGCTTTAATCTGAAAGCAGTTTTGAGCTGATTGCGTTCCTCCTCATTTGTTTCGAACACCACAAGAGACTCTGAGGAGCATGATCTAGATTCAGAGCACAAAATGTGGTGCCTTCTAACATCCAGAGCTATTTTTCAAACTGTTTTACGAGGTATAAAATTAATGTTGTTCAACTTGACTCAAAACATATTTTAATGACAGATTCAGGGTCATTTGCGAGGGCTGTTTGTGAAGGTTTGTCTTTCCATCAAATATAGCTATATAATAAAGTGAATGATAAGAAAAGGCTTTTGCCGGCTAGTCTTATATTACTCATCATTAATCACTCAGTTATTTGAATCTACATTTTTCATTTGCTGATTTATGTTTGATTTGTATGTCTACTCAGCGGTTGGTTTATTAAAACACCTAATTATTTAAGATAGGCAACCTTTTTTAACCCTTATTCTTCTAACCTTAACCAACATTGACATTATTACGTATAATTCTTTGTTATATTGCATTGTTGTACACAAAAAAGACTTAAAGACAATAAAGTAACCAGAGTAAATGTAATTTGTTATCTCCACTCCTGTTTTTTGCATCCTGGTTTTGTAATATTTACAACACTAATCCCTCCGTTATTTTAATCTATGTTACAAATGTCTTCTTTTTAAAAAATTTTAACTGTTATAGTTCTCAAATTTTGTCTAATTATGTTTGTTTTCATCTACCAGTGTTTTAGCATGATTTAGCTCATTTACCGCAAATCATATATCATTTATATTAACGTAATTGTTCATTGATTCTGTTGTTGATCATGATACTGTATGAAGAAATTCAGAAGAATTGTAACTTTAAAACATAATCCTGAATATAATCTTTTTGGTGGATTTGGAAACACCACTGATGGCTGCTAAAAAACATAGAGGAGCTAAAGTGGTACCGTTTCTGATTCGCATTAAAACACTATCAGTATGGCTCCATTATCTGTTTGCTGTGTAGCAAAGCCGAACACTGATGACAATGTGACTCTGCATCAAGATATTCTCAGTTTGACTGTGGCAAACATCAAAGGCAGAGGTCACGCCCTCGGTATCAAAGAGTTATAACTTCTTTTTAGATTAAAAATGTTGCACTAACATTATCCGAGGGTGGATTTTTTTTTTGCTTTTATGTTCTGCAGTTCACTTGGCAGCAGGTGTGTCATATTTTGGTTACAGAGTTTAGAGGGAAGCTGCGCATTACTAAAAGACAAAAAGAGGCAGGAAATCAATTCATGGCACTTATTCACCCTTACTTTACTCCTCATGAGGTTTGACGGATATAAAAAGCTGACAAACATTTCAAAAGCACATCGTGAGTCATTTTTCTCCTTGAATGTAAAGCAAAGAAACATTTCATGGTGCAATACAGTTTTTCTCGAACATATTAATTGGAGGTATTGACATGTGCCAAGGCCTCTTCAACCAACAACATTAAGTTCTGAAAAGTAAAAACTGTTAGCTAAGACAACATTACATTGCTTGGAATTATTTGATGTATACTTTATATTTTCAATATCCTTTTGTCTCAAAATCCTTGGCATCACTTCATGAACTACCATGGCTTTGGTTGTCTAAGAATAAAGAAATACATAGGAAATGTTCAATATAAAGTGCAACCTATCAGAACTTTGATTAAGTTCTAATGGAAATGAATGAAGGCTGCATGATTGATATAATTAATTTGCCGTCAAAAAAGTAATTATAATAATGATATGTCTATTTATACTGCACCTTTAAATAGTAGACGTTACACAGTGGCTCACAGCAAAAGAGAAAATAGCAAGTAAAAGACATAAAAACTTACATGAAATGCACTGCTTAAGACATGGTCGACACTACCAAGTCTGAATAAATGGGTCTTAAGCTACTTTTTAAAGGTGTCCACTGTGTCCGCAGATCTTATGTCCCAATGGGAGGAACTTCAAATTTTTAGGAGCTACAACCTAAAAAGCACAGTCTGCCTTTGTCTTGGGCTGGAGTGAGGAACAACCAACACACCCTGATCAGAGGGCCTCAGAGACCAGCTGCTGATGTAGGGCAGCAGTAGATCTTACACAATGAAAAAAAACCTAGAAAAGGAAAATGGCTAACTATCCTCCCTCTGCTTATCACTACGATTATGACATCTGTTGTCAACTGTCGTTTGCGCTTAGCATCTTTTACCAAGGAGCTAATCAGTCAGCTAAACCAGTGTGAACTTTTACATAATGGATGGTATCCATGAACACAATGGAGTGGCCAAATGACTACAATAGCTAGTTTTCTGCACTCACATAGACCTATATCTCAGTTTTAACTCTGACCACTACATTAAACAAAAGATCAGTAGTGAGGGCCCTCCCACAGCACATACCTAAGACCAGGAAGGACACAGCTAAATAGGTGGGGACCAACAGCAGAATGCCTGTGGGACATTAAATTGCACCTCTTACATAAAGTATTTAATAATCATGAGGCCACCTTGATGTTGCAAAAGGCTACATAAGTGCAGCTAAAACTCACGATGCAGTTTCTGTCAATATTAGACATTTGATTAAACTACAGTCAAATCAGCTTCACAAACCCTTGTCTGTGCTGCCATAATAATGTGTTCTTGAGTGAATCCAATTTGAATGTGTCATGTCATTGTTGACGAACCCACCAAATAACAGGTTGCTACAATGATAAAAAAACAACAAATAAATCTCGACTCATTCTTTTTTTATTTTCTACCTGCAAGGCTGTTGCTCATTGTTCGTCCGAGCATCAGAAGAGGCAATGAGCCAAACTGACTGACCCAGCTTTTAATGAGGGCTGTATCATGATTTATAATAGCAATATTATTCTCGTGTTACAAAAACAAAACACCCTGAAATTAGATTTCGATAATTAATAAATGCTATCAACTTGCTACCACACAAGGTGCTATCATCATGGAGCAGGTTCCATAAATGACAGGACAGACGTTTGCCGTGACAGCAGGCACCAACTGTTCCTATGACAGCTCTTACACACTGATGTGGAAACTTCCCAGGTGCTCTCCCTTTGTTTGTTTTTCCTTGCAGAACTCCTATTTCTTTCTTTTGACATTTAAAGTGTGTGTAAAAAATGCTTCCTGCAAACAGGAAAGGTTGAGGCCAATAAGGTTTTCATTAAAATCAATAAAGCAATAAAATAACTAAACCTACCTGTCCCTGGTTATTGTAAAAGGGATGGAAATACAACTAAAATGGTCAATAAATAAGACCTGAAATAGACTCAACTTTGCCTTTTCACCTCTGCTGGTGACGAAAACCCACAGCATCCAACCCAGTCACCTGAACAATTCAAACCACACATATGTTGAATGTTGACATTTCTGAACCAAACATATGTTTCATATAACCCTCATATCAAGCATGCAGAAATGGACAATGCCGTTCGGTTATCATTCTAAAACGATTGGATCGGTTTAGGCACCAAAAACTACTTAATTAAGGTAAGAAAAAAGAAATCGTAGTTTCTGTTAATATAATACATCAGTATAATGAATAAAAACCACCCTTAGTGGACATAGTTATGTAACGTTAGCATAACAACATTACGTAAGAAGCGTAAAGTCAAAGTCTTCTTTTGGTTTCCCATTGTTTGACCTCCCAGCCACACACCGAAGCAGCCACCCACCCTTAATGGACTTTCTCGCCCATAATACGGGTTATTATAACACGTAACTTTTCACTATTTTTTTCTTTTACTGTCATCCTCCAAAAATCTATAGAAGTAATCTCCTTAAAGTTCTTATCATGTCTGCTGTCAACCCGTGGTGTTTTAAAAAAAAAAAAAAAAAAAATCTCTTAAAAGTGGGCAGAAATTATTTTAAAAGCAATCCTTCAAAGGGGTGTACTGCTTAACCTGTCTAACAATTGTGTGTGTGTGTGTGTGTGTGTGTGTGTGTGTGTGTGTGTGTGTGTGTGTGTGTGTGTGTGTGTGTGTGTGTGTGTGTGTGTGTGGGGGGGGGGGTTGTTACCCTTTTAACCCTGTTCCCAAGAGTACACGCATGCAATTACTTGAAATACTGGGAAATATCCATGAAAAAAAAACACCACCGTGGATGAAACAAAGCCAAAGGATAAAATTGCTCAAAAAAACTTACTGAGCCCGAGGGATTCAGCTCACATTAGGTTGACTGGCATGAATATTTATCATGAGGAGAATGCAGGACTTGTGTATATTTGCTTTCTGATAATACCCCCCCAAATTATGAGCTCAACCTAATTGCATTTAACCTTAACTTCAGGACATTTAAGTATCTGAACACATAAGGGAACACCCATCCTGCAGCATAAAGACACTTCAAAGAATAAAGTCATGTATATAAAGACTTCAACCCTACTGAAGATGCTTTTCCATTCATATCAGGACACTGGCATCATCACACATAACGATGAAGGAGGAGAGTGGTGCTTTGAACAGGGCGAACCTCACACCACCCCTGGCTCTTTTCAGGGGGAGGTGACTATTGCTTGGCTTGTCAGCCTCCGATCCTGCCAAGCTCTCGACAGACCAAAGGTATGGACGGTTCACAAACAGAATGTTTAAATCTGGCCGGCATCAAAGGGCTGAATAGGAAATCACAATCAACTGGAGAGAATGTCAATGAACTGCATAATCCACAGCTATCGGAGGAGACGGCATTAGAAGGTTCTGAAAAAAAAGCAAGGCTTCAGTATATGTAAATTTCACTTTTATCTTATTTAATTTTACATTTATTTTATTTTATTTGCACAAACATAGGATCTCATAAAAAATGTAATAATGGAGAAGAAAATAAATGAAAAGTGAAAGGAGGTTACAACAGACTGCCCCTCCACTTACTGAGAAAAACAAATAAGGACCAAAAAGGGAAAAAAGAAACAAAACTAAGATAAAACAATTTAGAAAAATACAAGGGAAAAATAAATCGCATGAACAGGAAGCACACAAAATAAACAGAGAAACTAACTAACAAGTCACTAGAGAACAATAATAAACACTCAAGCTCAAACCCTTTATTAAATTTAAAAAATAGAACATTCGTTTTTTTTCTAAATAGCAGGAGTACCGACTTGTGTTAGTGCCTTTCTTTATTCATTGAAGGATGTTAAAAATGAAAAAGCTCTTTATTTCTGAACACTTGTTGACTTCTCCAAAACACTTGTCTTACAGAGTTTGAAGTGTATACTGGGTTTCAAAACACAACCACTATTTCCTCCTCTCGGTCTACTTCTCTTATTAAGTTGGATCAACTACTGATTTTGACTTGACAATATTTTGAAAAGTTGACAAAATAAAATAAAGTGTCATCAGCAAACGGCAATAGCTTCCTAAAAATTGTCTGAAGGTTTGGTATAACATTTTGAGCAATACATCTTCTGTTTCTTCTCACTGTATCCCTCTCCCTCTCCTCCTGTCCGCCAGCCGTCTGTCTCACGGCAACGCCAAACACAATGTCACAATTAGTTTTTGCTGCACTGTACCATTTACATAAATGTGCACAATTATCTACTCGCTGTCACATTAAACACAGACTGGCTTCTTTTTCTCACTTTGCATCTCCACACTAGTACAGCTGCAACATCAACATTTGAAAAATAGCTGAATCCAACTTGCAATATTATGAGAAAAAAAAAAATTGAAAAAAAAAAAATATATATATATATATAGAGAGAGATTTTTGCACACTGAAAAGCAGTGCTGGTCACAAATGGGGCAGGGTCAGTGGAGCAGCTTTTGTTGATCACAATGGCAATGCAGACTCACACTTTGACTGCTACCATCTACAATGTTGACAGCTGCAAGAGGGTGTTGTGAGGTCCTTGGCTATTACCATCCGTGCACAGTTAAACCTGCATTGCATTGTTGTTCAACGTTAAAGGAAGATTGGGGTGACTACTGTATGTCAACCAACGCGTGATTGTGTTCACAAACTTTATGCCTTCTTTAACCAATTGACGTCACATCCAGGGTCATATAATAAAACCCATTCAGCGATGAATGCAAACAAATTATCAATTTCTTCATATTGTTATATATCAAAATCCAATCTGTATCGCGCCTGTGACACATTCGTAGCCCGCCCACGTTTTTGCAGTCCAAACAAATGCAAAGGATTTGATTTAAACCCTTATGTAACTGTACACTACTCAAATATTCCATCTCACTGGGAATACTTTGCAGTACAGTGGCTAAAGATGCTCTAAGTTCTGTTTCACTCGAACTTTAACCAGCTGGCTCTCTACTTTGATAATGAATGGTAATCTAGATGAGCTACTGTGCTATATGTCTTCGCAACACAAATGACAACTCTCACTTAAATTCCGTTTCCTGTGGCTATTTATGTACAGATTCACTAGTCTCAAATGACAAGATTGCTGCCACGTTACCCCCAGTGATGACGCGGCGGTAAAAGTGGGAAATGCACTTGGTAGGTGTAGGAAGTGGAGCCGTTTAACCGAATTTCTTCTCTGTTGTATGACTCCTAAAGAAAGACTTTCCATTTTGGCTGATGTTTAACTTTAACAGCTCTTCTGTGAACTGTTCCAGTTGGATGCCTGAACACTCCGGTGAGACACATACCTCTTGTCGGCCTCCTCACCTCCTTCTCTTTCATTACAGGAACCACCACATGGGGGATGATGAACCGATGAAGCCTCATCGAGAAAGTTGACCCCAACCCGAACCTCAAACCTTGGGTTCCTCTCGACAACACCTCCTGGCCTATGCCCATCACGCATCCCCATTGGAACCTCCACTCATCCTCTCCTGCCTGACCCCCATTTCTTCCCACTTCTGGATCCCTCTCATCCCTCTTTCACCAACTCTCATTCACCACCCCCAACCCTAACTGTCCTTACCTCACCCAATAATTAACAGATTTGCATGCACAAGTGGCGCAATCTCTACTAGTGCGTGTACTTCAAAGAAAATGCTGCTGTCAGAATTTTTCCCACAAATAAGAACGTTCCCTCATCGTGGGCTCGCACCACATTATTAATACTCTCGTCATCCATCACTTAATCCGTCTTGGCCTCAGATCACAGGACGGTGGTTACCATATACTTCCCAGAAAATCAAAAAGTCTGCAGGCAGCGGAGGGTTTCATTCTCTGGAATAAGCCCCACCTTAAGATAAGGGAAGCACTGACTGTGGAAACCTCCAAATTGAAACACATTGCATTCTATTGTCATTGTCATGTGACCGACACTTGTGCCGTCTAGCTCTCTAGTAATGCAGAAACAGGACAGTGGGAACCTACTACCTCCTACATCAGTTGCTATCTGTGAGAGTGTGATTTTGGCTCGCTGTGTTTGCCTCTGTAAACTGTGTGTGTGTGTGTGTGTGTGTGTGTGTGTGTGTGTGTGTGTGTGTGTGTGTGTGTGTGTGTGTGTGTGGCTGTTTGTCTTGCCTCTCTGTAAGACACTGGCCTGATGTGGCATTTCTACCAGGTGGTGGATTGAGGTTATGCACTGACTTCTGGGGACGATGACACTTGTTAAACTTCCACCACGCTACGTTTGAGTCATATGCTGTTGTTTTACTGTTCCAGCCTCTACTGCTCACCAGACATTACAGGTAGAGTTGGGGTTAGGATTCTTCTTTGACTTGACCTGACCTGTGAGCATAAGGGGTCTATAGATGACTGTGTAAATAAATGAGTCATGTCATGGTGTTGGTCAGTCCATCTAACACAGCCATGAGATTTAGTGTATATATATTTAAAGACCTCAGAGGGTGTAAATGGTTCTCAATGACACTGTAAAATAAGTAGACATTTTGAAGCATATTAATCCTGTAATGCCTCTATTTGTGGACTAAGTCTTAAATCAGTCTTAAAACCAGATTAAATCACGGTTTAACTATAAATCATGTTGGAATTTTTTTTTAAAACTAGCTTTAAGTGAAGAAAGAATACAATTCAAACCTTTTTTCAATCGTCAGTTTAGTTTTCACTCTTAATCAATTGTTTTTCCCAAACTTTTATTCTGTGGACCCATTTTTTGAAAAGTTACAAACCTTTGCAAACCAATTAACAACATACCTTATATTTGAATTGTGAGAAGAGCAAATTTGTGCGTAAATGGAAGTTACTCACCATTTTTACTACCATTTCTGTGTCAATTTATACTATCTTGAATATATATATAAACCAGCCATTTCAAAGAGATTTTGTTGATAAATACATTTCTATGCTAGTTATTAAAACATATACACATTAAAATAAACGTTAAATAATCTATAAATGAGACCAAAAGGGGCGGAGTTAACAAGCAATATCATTCATTTGATTTCCTCTCATCAGTTAAACAAATGTAAACCAACCTTTCAACGGTTATAACTCGGCAACAATTGTCAGAACAGTGTGAGCATTCAGACCCGTCATGTGGCTCAAAGGTGAACTGCAGATATAAATGTTACATAGAAATAAATAGAATAGAATATTTATCTGTTAAAGTGGCTGCCTTTTTCACATGGATTGAGCAAAAAATTAAGTTTTTTGCAGAAAGTGAACAAAAGACCTTGTAATCGTCACACCGTTGACAAAGCTTAAAAAAGAAGGCAGCATAAGTCTTTAAGACTGTTTCCAGGAAGCAAAAAATCCCCAAACAATAAAGGTGATGGCGTACACCGGAAAGAGCATGAAGATAAGCATGGAAAGACAAAGATTGTTTGGTTACATAAACATACTGCAGTTTGTTTGTGATTTAAACTGTGGATTACATTGGATTATGCATGGATGTAGTTACTTACAGTATGCTATGTAGACACCCTAAACAAACATATGTTAGGATTACTAACTAAGCATCATTAAGTCTCATCCCCTAATGAATGGCAAGTTTCCATTTGGGCCAGTCAGTACAGTTTGTCAGCTTGTTTTGATCTTTTAATTCCTTTAGGGACCAATCAGTCAACAACAGCCTGAACTGTGGAATGAAATTAATCACATACCCTCTCTTTAAAAATCAGGTTAGGCTTGTCAGTATAGAAGGCCCAATATGGTTGCAAAGAAGCTGCTGCTTACGTCGTTTAGAGTTGATTATATATTATAATATTATGATTATATGAAAAAATACAACATATTATATCTCCCTTATTTAGAATCAATCAAACCGCTGCAATGTAAAACAGCATGTTGGTTTTTTTCCCTCTGTAGAAATGACTACGCTCAGGGCCATACTATTTGAATAGTAGATGAATGATCATTCATGCATGCATTCTGACATGTCATAGCAGGAAAACACAAGTCTAACAAATGAACTATGGCTGCCATGTGTTTTAGTTTTACCAGTGCCATTTCCTGCTGGCACTGGCTCACTGGTAGAGCCTCCTGGGGGGGTTGGGAGGACCTGCCTTCCTGAACCTGAGTGGTATCTTCTCATTGGTCTTGTGCGCATGTCATGCATTGTCCACAAGGACCCGAACTCCCACCTCCAGGGGGATTTTTTTTCCCTGCATCTTGAGGGTGGTAGGGGGACACGGAATCTGACTGATCCATGTTCAAAGCCTCCATTGCGGTGGCAGGTGCTTGGAGTTTGGCCAGAAGGTCATTGATTCCCGTTGAGGCACTAACTAAAAGAACCTGCTTGTGCACCCTGATTAAAAAATAAGAGATTATTTTACCTGGTTAGTTTTTTGTCTTTTTGTTCTCTGTTTGCCTTTGTAGATTGTTGTTCTGTCTGAGCTTTTTTTTTTTTACAAAGGTGACTTTAAACCCACCACATCAATGCACAACATCTTTTTTTTGTCTCCCAAAATATTTTTTAAAAAGACACAAGTGACCTCATGTTCAGTTATGTTTACATGCCACTTCTGAAAATGGAGAACAGTGGAATTTTTTTTTTTACGAACAGCCGTGACCTTCTGCATTTTCACAACCAGGGCTTTTACAGCTACGACTTTATATTCATGAATAAAGTGACAGAAATAAAGTGACACAATGAATTAGAGTTAAGGTACGTGTGAGGGATTTTTTTTTTTCAAGCTGCTGGATCTAAGCCACTCTGATAGTTTGTCCAATCAAAAGACAATCAAAAGCTTAAAGTGTAAGCAATTAGTTAACTAGGTTTCTTGTTAATTAAAACAAAACTTCAAACGATAATGCCAGCCTCTTAATAACCTCCGGAATGTTGGTGTAACTGTACGGTGTGTGCGTTTCTGTTTGCTTACCCTTAGCTGCCGTAATTGGTCCTCTATTTTTTGATATGCGGCTGTATTATTTGCAGCAATTTAACGGTGGCCCACTGACTTCCTAAATTATTGGATCCTGAAGCAATCTGGATACTTGTCACCCTGTATCGGCTTGAAAAAGCTCTGTGTGTATTAGAATTAAAGGTGCCGGGTATTTTCTTTTTACACGGTTATATTTTTCTCATCCGTAGAGAGAGGATGGCAAAGTCATCAACACAGCTTGGGAACTCCATTATGTTTCATAATGCAGTTGTTTTTGTTGTTGCAAGAAATAAAAACAACATTCTTCAGGCATTTGTTTTTTTCTCGACTATGGGGAATTAATGATCCATTGCCTTAACTTTTAAGAACCTATGACTTTTTGGAGCTACAGTATGTTCTGCCTTGTGTTTTTGTAAAAAAAAGTATTGGATACACAATAAAAAAGTGGGATTTGCTCGCTTAGTCATTTTAATGCACTGTTTTTTGGGGCAGACATCAAAGCAATAACAGGTACTAATGTAGATTTTCTTTCAGAGGTTGAACGAAACAGACACCAGACCAGCTCCCAACAGGTTGACCAGCTCCCCGGGTCCCTGAAGGACACTTCCGCTCCCATTCTTCTACAGCTCACTGCTTGGTTCTCTCCTGAAGGGCAGGTGAAGAATCCCCCCTTTTGGAAGGATTATTGCTGGGGCCCCTTCTGGCTTCAAAAAGACTATATCTGCTCCTGCTAGTCTGAAATATTTCTCACTACATGTTTTTGAAAATGTCCAAGACACACACACACACAACAAAATTAAATAATAATAATCCAAAAATCTATTCAGTTCAAGAGACGCATGGAGCATGAAACCATCATGGGACCCATCCAATAAAACCACACACAAAACACACACACACACACACACACACACACACACACACACACACACACACACACACACACACCTCCCTACTCACCACTCCCGCAAAAACACTGCGTTAAAAGCGTAGCTAGAGTTCTTTTTTTTTTTTTTTTTTTCCTCCATTCTGAATAATAATAATAATAATAATAAATTCAAAGAGTTTACGGCATATAATACACCTTCATTATAACCCACAGGATTTATCAAAAAAAAACAACCAACAACTGCGAATGAAATGAATATGATAAATAGTACCCTCCCTCCCTCGCATCTCATTATCTGCCTCCCGTCGCAGCTATAGGTGAAGCCGCCTCTCTCTCTGCCATACTGAAGCAGGTGTCCAACATGGCGAACACAGGCAGCGGTTCTCTGGCGACTATTCTCTTTTTATTCATGTTCCAAGCGGCTCTTCTTAAAGGTAGGACTTTGTTTGTTTTTTTTCCATTAAAATGTCTTAAAATGGGATTGCACACTTTTCCTCTGAGATTTTTTTTTTCCCTCCATGGATGTAGATGTAAGGAGTGTAATATATATCATATATATATATATTTGTATATATCAGCGGACTGGGCAGTTGTTTTTGCGTGGCAGATCATTTGGATGCATGCAAACCTAACTGTGCGTAAAGTTGCAATACTGCACGACAATGAGCAGGTTGGATGTGTGCGCGTTTCCACACAGGTTACACACGGATCCGCTGCTCAGGAATACAACACTTTGGTCAGCTCGCCGTTATAAATGGCTTTGCTGGCTACACAGCTGGCAACTCTTAAATGCGGCCAGTTCTGTTGGACAAACAGAGAGAGAGAGAGAGAGAGAGAGAGAGAGAGATACATTTGGTGTGCTGGTGATGGCTGTGTGTTTGTTTGTTTGTTTGTTTGTTTGTTTGTTTGCTGTAGTCTGATCGCTTGGTTACTTTTGTTGCATGTTGTTCAGAACAGAAAATCACAGAAAAGAAACCCCAAAACCCCAGCGGTGCGTTAAAGTGCTCTCTGCAGCAGCCCGGACAACGTGCACAGTTTGAGGCAACGCGATAAAGCAAACTCCATTCACAAGTCTGCTGCTTTTAACGGGACAACACCGAGTCCGATATGAAACACAAATAAAGAACACAACTCCAAACCTGTCTGTTAACACTGTGGCGTTTTGATAACATCGGCATTAAGGTGGTTCCCAAATCTGCAAGTTATTTACCAATAAATCTCTTTTTTCTGTTTTTTTTTTGAAATGGTTGAGTGTTGTCGGCTATCCCGCTGGATGCCGCTGGGTAACGTTACACCGTCTGAACGGAGGGAGAAGATGGCATAAGAAGTTGTAATTCTATTGAACACATAACAGCTCGGTGTTTTAAACGCATGCCGAAGTGAAAAACACCTCATGTTAATCTAAACTATGTCTTTAATGACCTCATTATATGTATGCGCTCCTGCTGGTAAACGCGAGAAGGTTTATTTACCAGAGTTCCCAGTTGGGTTCCTAGCTCTGTGTGTGTGTGTGTGTTTTTTTTTTTGTGTGTGAAATCAGTGACTGGATACGCAGTAGCCTCGTGCACGGAAACATCAAAGGTTTTGTGCGGGTGTAGTAATCTGAGTCAGATGAATAAAAACTGGGACATGAAATGAATACGCTTTTGGCTTTTTATTTTTATTTTTTTTGTTTTAAAACGACTGGTGGTGTATTTGTGAGGTGGTGTTGTGAGGTGGTGTATTTGTGAGGTGGTGTATTTGAGTTGGCGGGCTGCAGAACAGGCACACACACGTTTGTTGAGTCCGGACTGATGCAGCAAAAGTGTTGCGCTGCGCTACAATGTTGTCAGAATGAAGTCCGTGTGTTTGTATATAAAGCTTTGTCGCTTTTTCTATTTTTTTTTTCTTTCTTTTTTTTTTTTTTTTTTTCTTTTGTGTGTGTGGGGGGGTAAATGTGTTTTATCTTTGCGCATTGATATGAAGATGTAGTGGGGGAAAAAAAAAAAAAAAAAATAGAAGTCGGGGCAACGCACCCCCTCCCCCTCCCAACATGCTGTCACAAACTACAAAACCCGCTCAAAAGAGGATACACAATTATGTATGTGTGTGTGTGTGTGTGTGTGTATGTGTGTATGTATGTATGTATGTATGTATGTATCTGGGGACACCGTGGCTTTGTGGTCACATGTTGTGCTTCCGTTTCATCCTCCTGTCATATGACGTCAAGTCCCCTTCTGCCATGAATGATTTCAAACATAAAGTAACTCCGCCAAAGCCTGCTCTTCATAAGCATATCCTATAAACCTTTTTTATGCTGAGCTGGAGCCTCTGATGCTGGGTATGACAGGGAGGCAGATGTCGCCGTTTGTCACATTGTGGATTATCCAACAGGCTTAAATCCTTTTTTTTTTTTTTTTTTTTTTTTTTTTTTTTAACGTTCTATCCATTAAAATGGGTGCACACTGATAATGTTTTTTTCCATGGGAGGAGACAGTTTAACAGACCCATGAGGCACACACTGAACACGGTTCTGGTGTTGGTGTTGTCTGGTCAGTGAGCAGTGCTAGTACATGGACTACTGTACCTTCACTGAAAGGGTCCACTGATTTCAAACAAAGCTCAGGCTTCCACAAAGCACATCAATTATTCACCTCCAGTGCATGCTGTAGGCTCAATGTGCCAAGCATTGGATGGATGTTTTATTTTTTTAATTTTTTTTTATTCTCACTCAATGAAAATTAATGGAGGTTGGTGGTTTGAGGGTAAGAATTGCTGTGCAGCCAAAGAGGAAGGCTGCATTAATTAATTTCACCCCAACTATAAGTTCCGTTTTGGCACCCAGGCTCACCTCATACGGTCATCAAATCACACAAGTGCTCCAAATGAATTGGATTTATGAGGAAGCATTCACAGCTCACTGCGTTCCACTGCCATGGCTTTTGTTTCAGATGAGGGAGTGGATACAGAGAGTCCCTCCAGAGATAAGGTTCCTCCTTTTGGAAATAAGCTTAAAAAGTGAATAGGATTTGTCAGTTATTGGTCAATAGATGCAGAATATTATGCCATTTTAACTGAGTCCCAATTGAGCACGAGTCTCAGATTGTGCTCATAATATTTCACACAATCCTATTATATTTAGATTAATTGTAATTGACTTTGGTGATGATATTCTTTGGCTAAAGATTCGGTGCTCCAACTGGACACTGAGGTGACCTGTTCTTCATTCATAAAAAAGGAAAGATATCTAAAATTTCATTGTTAACAAAGTCTGATTGTAGTCATGAGTTTGGTTCGAACAAATAACTAGACATCGGATTGGTTCTGACGGTGACGTATAGATTCTCTGCGTAATTTGACAGTTTTTTAATGAACTCATGATTTATAGATTTTTACATTTTAATCAAGTTTTCTTTACACTGTAGTTTTTTTTAGCAGAAAAGGCACTTTTCAGTTTCAGGTAAATATACTGCCTGAAATAAGCCCTAGTGGTTAAAAGTACCATGCAGGCACACCTTGAATCCTGTCGAAATTATTGCACGGTGGTATGTTATTATGTCATATTTATCCTTCTATGGTTCTGTATGTAATTATTAGGTCAGTCAAATTGTAATGCAGAATATACACGTAGAACACCAGGGGCTTGGCACTTTACAGGCATTGCTAGAGAGCCTGCTGAGACTTGAAAACTCAGTGTGGCAATCCTTAGTTTTAGTGAGAAGCATATCTGTTTTCATTTTTGTTAAATTATGTAATGGTGTGACGTTGCAGGTGAGAGCACGGGCCGTCCAGGAGAAGTGTGTGTTGACATGACTTGACCCTGACAAGTTAATAAATGTAGGTATGGCGAGTTTATGGATGACTTAAACATGACCTTAGTGCTTTGTCTCAGTTTACATTGTTATTCTTGTGTGTTTTTTGATCTTGCACACTGGTTCTGTTTCTTATCTATGTTTCATGATGTTGCAGTGGATAAGAAGCGTCTACTGTGGAGATCTGATCTTTGCCAGAGAATGCCAACGTATTCCCCGTTGATGGGCATTGTGCAATTTTAGGTGGTTTGTTTTTCATCTTGTTCAAATAATCATGTTCTCTTCAGACAATGGAAATGAAAAAAAAGTAGATCCCTTTGGAACCTATTACAACACTTTTTATTTGTTGATTTGAGAGACGGCATACTGTATTTCTTATTTTTTTTATATAGGAGTATGAAGTCCATGCATACATGAAAGCATTATTTATTTTCTATATGCTGGAGGTTATTGGCTTGAGTTCACAGTTCACTCTTTTATTTACTGATGTATAACTTATGATTGCTGAAATATGCAAGCTGAAGGGTGCATGAACTGCCATCTTACTGCTTTATTCACAGTTCAACATTCATGACTGGGCCAGCGGGTCAGAAATTCCACTTGCCGAAAGTCAATTTTTTTTCTTTCCTTTTTATACAATTTGTTTGACTACCGTATTTTCCGCTTTATAAGGCGCACTTAAAAGCCTTTAATTTTCTCAAAAAACGACAGTGCGCCTTATATATGGATTAATTCTGGTTGTGCTTACTGACCTCGAAGCGATTTTGTGTGGTACACGGCGCTCTGTCAAAATGTTTTAGTACGACTTTGGTAAACTACAAAGCCGCACCGCAGCAGCATTACGGCCACCGTAGTCAGGAGCGTCGCGGAGTAATACATACTGTGCGTCACCATAATATTACAGTGTGTGTGTGTGTATAAGGACCCCAAAATGGCACCTGTCAAGAGACACGCTTACGACGCGGACTTCAAACTCAAGGCTATCAGTCACGCAGTAGAACATGGGAATAGAGCAGCTGCGAGAATATTGTGAATACGCTCATTAACGTTTGAACAATGTTGAGAGTTATTGTGAACACGTTTAATAAAGTTTGACTGACTGACTGTTTTGTTTCGCTTAATGCGCCTTATAGTCCGGTGCGCTTTATATATGAAAAAAGATCGAAAATAGACCATTCATTGACAGTGCGCCTTATAATCCAGTGCGCCCTATAGTGCGGAAAATACGGTAATTATTGGTTATCAGACTAAAGATTGTTGTCAAGGTAAATCTTTATTTGAGTGAATGAAATACACCAAACTTCTCAATACAATACATAAGTTGGAGTTTTGCTCACAAGTTTTCAAACGCCGCCCAAGTTTCCAGGATAATTATAATGTTCACTTACCCTTTAGCTCGTAAACTTTGTCTTTACCTGCTGCCGCTTTCTCACGAGTTCGGTGCTCCGCATGCACGACTCTCAACAACGATGCTAAAGGAAGCGAGACGGCTCACCCCTTGGCTACTTCCATTATCAGTGACGAGCAAGCTCAACTGGTGAACCCTGTCATTGTGACGATTCCAAACTGTAATAACATGGCGGATATCATGTCTGTCACTCAATCGGGAGAAAATTCATTTGGTGAAAAATCTCTACATTTATTTGCCGCGCATACACAATGGATCTCCCATGTGATCCTTTACAACCGCCCCTTCAAGGTGACAGCTCATTTAAGATTTGATCTCATGTGGCGAGCTCATCCCTTGTCACCCCTCGAGCCTGTTGTGCTCTTCATATTCACCGCTTGGCTCAGAAAATGAACGATAGGCGCTTTGTGTTCAGGCTGCCACACTGTCAGAGTTTTAGAAAGTCACAGTGTTTAGGAAGTACCCCCTTTGGTGGCGTCTTAAGGTTATGAAAACGAGGTGAATCTTGGTATTTAACTCTAAACATGAATTCTGTTTTATAAGTTTATTATATTGAACTTGTTAGTCTCATACCAGCTGTGATTAACGGACAAGAATGACGCTCCTTCAGCAGCAGAAGTTGAGATCTCTGCTGCTTTCAAAGCAATCATACTTTGTTGTTGCAGGGCGTTGAGTGTTCCGAACCAAAAAATCAGGTGTTGTATCTGCACTGGTATGGAAACATTTCAAGATATACTCTGCCTTTTAAAAGAGACACCTGTTTCTCATCTCCTTTTACTGATTGTAAAGAATCACCATACTGTAAAATAAGTTACCCAGCAGGTGATCTTTGTTGTCCCTAAATCCATATCCTCCCAAATATCTGTCGCATCAGAAACACATTAGTTTTGTTTGTTAAAACCATGTACAGTATCGTTTCTAATACGGCTGTAGAGTTTCATCTTTTAACTATCCGTCATGATCTGAACTATAGTAGTAGTAGTTTTTTTTTTCTTTCCTTGTACAAACCTTTGACATTAAAATTGCCACATTTGTTATCACTGCGAAACCGGCACAAAAACATTGGCTCCGGGCAAATTCGGTTCCAAAGAAATCCTGTATCAGACTCGGATGATCAGCAGCGTGGTCTGGCTCGGAGTCAAGCTGGTAGGAGCCCCGGTGATGGAAAACAGGTGTGGAAATGGACTTGTTCTCCCTCTGTGCCCTCCCCCCAACCCCAACCCCAACCCCAGCAGCCTCTCCAGCTGTAAAGAAGAACAATGGCTTTATTCCTGAAGGGAGGGGGACCCCAAGTGACCCCTCCTCCTCCCCGTTCCACCTCCTCCTCCTCCTCCTCCTGCTGCCCAAGCCAGTCTGCAGCGACTCTGTTGGCAAGCCGACAGATGACTGGGCCGGGTCGCATCTGGCCTCAGTGCACTTAGTGTAATCAAACAGAGGGAAAAGGTTTATGGCCCACTTGTTAGTGAGCCGCCGACTGATGGGGTGTCAAGTAAGCTCCCTCCGATTCCAAATCTCTTGAGGGTTGGAGGGTGGGTGGAGGATGGATGGGGGGGGGTTAAGGGAGTGGGCGTGGGCAGCAATCTGGCGTTCCGAATGCAGCCTATAGGCCTGGGTATGGAATTCGACTGTGCTGTACAGTTCGGCAATCTGGCTCGGAAGCAAGTGAAATGAGTCAAATTGAACCGATGGTTGAATATTTATGATTACATTTGCATAATGTCCATGTACAAAAGGCTAGTGAGGTGAATGCAAATATTTTCCCAACATCACTCGGAGGAGTCTTGTCCAGCTGAGGCCTCTAGCAAGTGTGTACTCAAAACAAATTCTAGTTTAAGAACCCAGAATGATCTTTTTAAGGAGCTGAGGCATCACAGGGCTGTTAAATGCATTTCTTTAAGGGATTATTGTGCAGATCTTGTACACTTTTTTTTTTTTTTATTTTTTAACTTTTTTTTTTTTTTACATGTCATGGCCAGCTTCAATGTACACGGAAAAATCACTCAGCCAATTATACTTTTGAGTAATTTATCTAATCAAGATCTGTTTGCTGAATATGGTTAGTGCTACACAGACAGACTGTGAGAACGAAGCATTGTCAAGTCTTGTCTCTCTTCAGTTTTTTTAGTTTTTTTTAGCTTGTGCTTGGCGCTACAAATCTATAATAAAAAGTCAATGCTACAAACTGGAGGTCTGGAGTTTGAAAGACAACTGCAGCTTTTTTTTTTTGGAACGTGACCCAAACTGGGGAATTATGGTGGAGATCCAACAAATAGAAAGAAGCGGCGAAACCCAATGACTGTTGGGTTTGCTCAGGCCGATGGGCGATGCTCGGTTTAGGCATGGATGTTTCGCACAAGGCTTCATCATTTCATGGCTAAACAATACACTAAAATATATTTCTGAAAACATTTGAGATGAGGAATAGGAAATGCAGGAACACAATCTGACCGGTTATCAGATGTGGAAACCCCATGAGCCTATCATGGATCAATACGTTTGTTTTAATATAAGCCACTGTAGCTACAGATAAAGATATGTTGCTGACCAGTATACAATTACAGCTCATACAAGTGAGTCCAATCTCCTTTTCTTGTGTCATTTGTGCTAAGTGAATATAAGGATTCAGCACTCCCTCCCTCCCTCCCTTCCTCCCTCTGACACTCCACTCTTCCTCTCATTCAGAGAGAAATGCAATATTTTTTTAAACCTTTTACTAAAAAGTCAGCGCGGCTGTCATCTTTGAGCGGGGATCCACTTTTCTTTTTCCGAACAAAACGTTCCTTAGTCATCACTCGCCGCTCTTCCCTCCTGTCTGTCTGCGTTACACAGCACCGCCACGGCTCAACTGTCACTGTCGGAGGCACGCGGTGATTGGCTGCACTGCTCTACGTCACGCACATAAAAACACACGTGATTGGGCTAAAACGGGGAAGACAGGATAGAGACAGTTCAGCCAGCGGACACATTACTCTCTGTCGATTATTGTATAGTGTCAGGTTAAATTAATCTTTTACAGGGATGCTCTGCCATCTTCACTTCCTCCTTGTTCCCTTTTTGTCTTTCAATCTGACAGAACAATCCATAACGTTCTGTATTTTTCCGTCTGCACCTTTTTAGGTCTAGAGCTTTTATGGTGTCAACTTCAGGCCAGATTGTCGTATGTTTTTTTTAGAAAGGATTTGAATGACCCCCGGAGGATGACTCTTGTTATTTTGGTAGCCACCGATCCTTCCTCTTGTGCTGCCTTCAGGACCCTGAGGACAAGTGATGTTTTGCTGCAGGCGTACTGTGAGTCGGAGTGTTTTTGTGTGGGGTCAGACTTTATTTAAAAACAGTGGCCGCTGCACCAGCTGGGATCCAATTACATTTTTTTTTTTTTTTTTGCTTTTTGACATTGTAAGAACCAAACAATAGTGCTGCCCGGGCTAACTTTTTAAGAACTGTAATGTAATGTCGTTAAGCGAGGTGGGAGCACAGGGTTGAAATTGGCCAACCACAGCTCCTCTCAATCACCAAGTTAACTGTTGACTCAATTTCCTCAGCAGGCAGGAAGATCAAGAGATCCTTTAAAAGAAAAAAAGGGTTTTTACTCTACTAGGTTTTTTGTTTTTTTGTTTTTTTTTAAGTCTCTCTCATGGAGAAACAATGAAAAATAACTGGTCTTTCATTGTGAAGCCCAAGGAGATGCCCTGGCAACATCAGAGAGCAGCCTCAGGCAGGTGGATCTGCCCCGCGCCTCTGACACATGGAAGCAATCCTGACCAAACGCTGACGATTGGAAATACTACACACACACACATGTACGATCACAAGCCAAAAAATACATAAAAAAACTCAAATTATGAAACAGAAGAAAATGGGACTCCAGAAAAAGGTGTTTGCTTTTAGTTATTTATAAAAATACGCTTCGAGAAAGCACATTTTCATACTACATATGATAATATCTACTGTTGTAGCATTACATTTTTGGTCATTTGCTGTGGCCCAATTTTATAAATATTTTTTTTCAGAACAGGGACGAGGTGTGTGTGTGTGTGTGTGTGTGTGTGTGTGTGTGTGTGTGTGCACATCCAGGCAAAGATATTCAGGTGCAAGACAAAAAAAAATTCCTAAACTGCAGGGAATACTGGCTCCAAATAAAGAGTTGGTTTCTCTTTTCAAGGCAACGTTTCGATCTGAGGCCTGACAGGTTGTTGCGTACTGCGAGGATGTACAATATGTATGTTTTTGTTTTTTTTCGTCAAATATTCTTTTCACTGTGTTTGACTTAACATGAAAGATCAAAGGTGAATGTTCTATTTGACTACACAAACACATTTGCTCAGCTCAGAGCAAAACACAAGAGCGTTCAGACAACCAAACTTGACATTCTTGTACAGTACAGTCGGCAATGAATGAAAATGTTTTGGGTGAGTTGTTGCAGACACGTAATCCAGTAGCGATTTCCCATGAAACAGTTGTGAGGATTGCTCTGACAGGGAATGTTAGGACCGTTTAAAAAAGAGAAATAAAATAAAAAAAGAGCCAAAGCGACTGGTAAAGATTGGGAAAACTTGAGAATATAAAAGAACGCTTTAAATGAATACAGTCTGTGTATAAAACACATTAAAATGCATGCAACATAATTCAACCCCTGTGGATTCTTCCCACATTCATAGTGCCGCTGGCTGAATACATGCTTAATTAAATTCTTATGTAGTCGTTGTTACCAATCTTCATGCTGTAAATTCTCAATACTGGCCTTTATTTACAGCATCAAAAGCATTGAACAAGGTGATATTAGTGCCGGGCCTTCACTATTCATTTTTGAAGCATTAATTCTATTGGTACAACAATTCAGTAACGTCTTACTCGTACAAAAAATCAGTTTTCACTCACTTATAATTTCCACTTTACTTAAAAGGTACTGTCGGTAAAACTCTACATTAAGATGTTTCATATTAAAAGTCTTCCATCACCTCAATGGGAATATTGCCACCATTTTTTTTTAAGGGGACTTAAGTTTAATTGATGGTGGCTTAACAGCAAAAAAGAATAGCTAATGTGGGCTAGTATGACATGAATCTGTTGTTGTACTAATGAAACAATACATTAAGCTTTTATACTACACATGTATGTGTTAATTGCGGTTTGTATGTATATAGATTGATGGATATAAACCCACATAATTGACAAATCAAGGTCATGGAAAGGACACATGTGCCGTTCTAATAATAAAAAGATTTGAAAGCCCTATAATTCATGCTTGTGGTTGACTAATCTAATCTGCTGTCCCGAGTGAGCCATTGTCAGTCACAGCGAGAAATGTTTTCCATTTTCGTCTTTTGAATTTACAAAAGACAACAAGTGGCCTTTGATTGCTCTTTTCCTCCCAGTTTGAGGCCTTCATCATCTTGCTCCGCTGTGGAGTCACAGGGAGGCATCGCTCGCTGTAATTGGGCCCATTTTGCCGGCATTCATAGATACAATGCCAAGTTCAACAATGACTGAATAAGGAATCAATGCATATCATTTGTGCTTTCAACCAAATAAACAATACGGCTGGTGTTCCGCTGTAATCGTCTGAGGGGAAATGAATGCCCTTCTGAATACAATACAGGTATGCATCATCCACCGTAGCACAGTAGGCTTGAGTGATCTGGGTTCTCCCATCTTTCATTTTACATAACACTTCAGCTTGTATTACATTTCAGTGAATTTGCTCCTGATGAGACCCTTCAGGCTGATTCACTGTCTGGTATGGAACTGGATCCCTTCTACCCACTCTGCTCACTTCCTGTCCTTTGTCTCATCTATTGTATCTCTGTCTTGACTGATATTTTCTGCACCAATGCCAGACAACTGCTGCACAATAAAACACCTTCATTTTCTTTGTGTCCTAGTTGGATGATGGGAAGGGAAATCTTACCTGCTAAAAAAAACAAAAAAACCAACGGGGCCCTCCCTTGTTCGGGAATCGTATATTGTAAGGCGGCGAAGCACCAATTGCTTCCATTTAGTGTCAGAATCTGTTTTCTTTTTTTGCGCTAGAAAAGAACTGGTAATAACAAAAACCCCTCCTGAGTTATTTTGTGTAGGCTGAATAACACGGTATGTTCCTCCACCCGGGATGATCACTGAGCTATTGCAAGTCGAGGATATTGGACTCCATTCACAAACGGTGCATCGAAACGATATTTTCTCGCCTGAATTAGTTCGTACTCTGAACAAATTTGGAAGTGCCCCAGACCATTCACTCACACACAAATATTGAAGGTTCGACTGTCTTGGCAAACCTAAACACACCTTTCACTAAATGCATTGAATATTAAAATGGCATGCATTAATAGACAACAATATTTAAAACTGTTAAATTACAAATGCATTGGCCAGATGTATTGAATGGCTATGCAATTGACGCTCTTTTATCCCTTATAAATTATTGTCATTTATAAAGTCAAATCATTTATAATAATGAATACAATAATTTAACTTTTGCACTTTGACATGATCATATTGATATTCTAGTGTTATACAACAGCATCAGTAGCCAAGTTAAATTAATAGTGATATCGTTAGGATAAATGAATAACTCAGAATTACATAAGCCTAACATTTAAATTTCAGAGCCAATAAAGATAATGTCAACATAATAATGAAGTGTAACTTCTATAGGGTTTTAAAAAATTCAAAATTGCATCAGTGTAATGAAATATACAAGATCATTTTGATAAACTTTGGCTTGGATAACAGCAGACTAATTGCTCACGACTCCTATGACCGGTCTGGACCAATCGTGAACTGTGTTTGTACCTCAGAGAAAATTCTAAATACAAGGAAATTGGTGAATGTAGCAATTTCTCATAAACCACTTGTACACGCCTATTGTTTTCATGCTATAGTTAACCCTTTTACACCAAGCCCTTTGGTTGAAACTGACTCAACCTTTGCTGCAATGTCATATTCTCTGTCAATAGACGGTGTTGGCCAATTAAACTAGTGTTAACTGGCATTGCACGTCGACTACATGGTGATTGTTAAAGGGGTAATTCTACTCTTTACCTCGTGGCTGACGGTGCTGTTTTAAGTCTCTACCCCCAGTCAGAGTGCTGTGCATTACAGGGTGTTCTTTTCTCCAATAAATGTGATATTGTGACGTACAATATATATATATATCTAAATGATATATTCATCTTACTTGTCAAAGCAGTAGCAGCCTGTGAAGCTCTACATAGCTCTAGCATCCCGTGGGTGTCACAGTAGTTAATAAAAAGGTTCCTGTCCAATGCGAAAAATAACGGCAGCAATTTAAAACACCTTTTTGATTTATCAGTGGAGCAGCTCTGTCGCCTTTTGTGCTTTAATATTCCTCGGAGCCGACTAGCTCCTGATCAAGTTGTCAGGTTCCGTTGCCTACCAATATGAAAAACCGATTTAAAGCAGAAATGGCCTGTTGGCATTAGAAATGGATTCTTTTGCCCAGTGCCTCTGTTCAACATTAAGTGCAGTTAGAATTGGCAGCAAACATCTTATTGATGAAGACTACAAAGAGGATGTTCAATGTGAACTCAGGGTTTTCCTGACTCACAAAGCACCTTTGATGGAATGCTATGCTCGCGCTGCAAGCCAAGGCTCTCTGCAGTTTGGCCTTCTAAAATCAAGTGTGTGTATTGGGGAGATTAGGACTTGACAATGTCTTCTAGAACAGATAACCTGCATAATACATGGACACCTTACAGTAGAAGTAACATGTTTATCAAAATGCCAAGATATATTTTGCATCAAAGACCACAGTCTATTTTATAAGACTATTTCAAAACCACTCACCAAAGATTGAAATGTAAAGACTTTTATTTATTTTGGGCTGGTGTCTTTTAAAGGAATTATACATTTGGTTAGTTTATTTCCAGTAACACAATTAATCAGGCCCTGGAAACAACTAGATTTGAACAAATGGGACAACCCAGCCCCTGCTCTCCATCAGCCTCTGATCTGACAGACTTTGAATCCAGTTCACTGCGTATATCCTCTTGCGCTCTCCCTTGAATACAGCATGCAGTAACATTGAAAAATTATGAATATTTTTGATATATCACTGTTCAAACAACAGCAACAACAAAAAAAAACCCTACAACTGGACGCTGCATTTCTGGTGGTATAGTTTACTTTTTTCCCCCGACAGATAAGTGCCCACAGAAAAAACATTGATCGATTTTCGGGGACCTAATGGCTACAATGGAGTTTGATAGCGAAACATATTTAAGTTGTCTTGTGTCTGGTTTTGGTTTTACTTCGTAACAATCACAAAAAAGCACGTTCTTCTCTAGACCCAGCCCCCAGCACTCACATTGAGCGAGCACTCAGGGAGGAATCACATCCTGCAGGAGGTACAGACCAATTTGTCCACCAAAGCAGAGTGCCTGCACGCCATGCTCCCACACAACTTTAATGGACGGACAACACTTGGAACCCAGGCCTCTCTGCCAGGTCATGGCTCTTTGCTGCTTGACCTCAGGACTAGCTGTTCTGCTGAAACGGTTGTCCGTCCTTCCATCCTATTACCAAGTTCTTCGGGAGCGCGACTGTGTGTGGGCATTGAGATTCCTCCCATGAGTTGTTCCGTAGCCAAGCACTTAATAAGTAATGTTTGTACTTTTTCTTCTAATTATCCTTTAACGGTAGACCAAATGCAGTGCAGCCAAAAGACACTTTGCTCTGTGTAGGAGGTGAAAGACTCTCTGTGAAATGTAGGACATCACTAACTGAACTTGAAATAAACGAGGCAGAATATGAGAAAGTGCCTGCAGTTGCAAATGAAACGTCTTTAAATAACAAAGAAATTAACATGGCAGATTGATGCGATCTACTTAGTAAAAACAGGATATTGGGTGTATAAATGAGTTGTGGGTCTTGAGAATTTACACATGGCTTTACCTGCTCCCACCATCCCTAACACGCTCGACTTAAGCACTGGATACAACTTCAAATGAGCTGAAATGTTCAGTCGGAACATCAATAAGCTACTATTTATTTTAGGGTTTTCTACAGGAAGTTGTTTAAAACACCATGGGAAGGGGTATACGTCTCAGACTGAAAATAGGAATGAAAGGAAATGTTTGAACCCGGACGGGTTTTTTTTTTTTTTTTTTTTTTTTTTAAAGCAGTTCCCGCTGCTTTGAAGTGTGTAGTATTTGTTGGGCTTCACTTGGCTGTCAGATTAATACCTTCTCGACTAAAAATGAAAATGGGTGAAGGAGCAGTTAATCCGCATAAGAATATTTTTTGAGGATGAGAAGCCGCGAGTCTAGCAGACTGTCTGCGTATTGATTGGTTGTCTGGCATTGCAGAATTGACCTGACATGCCGGGGATCATCCAATTCCCTCTACATTGCTGATTGCTGAACAGAATCGTGGCTTATCTTAACATTTCTTCTTTGAGTTACAAGTTGTGATGATACAATGTCTGGAGAAAAAAAAACCCCAGCAGTAATCTGTAAAGCTGAAGAGAAATGTTGCATTCTGAATCCGTGCATTTCAAGGGCCACTGACCTTTTGAAAACTGTTTACTTGAGGTGGCATGGTTGTTTTCCATTAATAATTGACCAGTGAGGAAATTACGTTTACTTATTGTAGGAGGAGGTAAATGTTGTCAGCTTCACCACCTACATGCAGTGCTTTACAAGTATAGTTATTTTGAAGTTAACTGGAGTGTAAAAACCAATAATGTCAAGCACTTCTTAACAAACTTTGTATATCCATCCATCCATCCACAGTGGTGGAGACGAGGCCAAGTAGACAGGACTTAGCGGTATAACAGTATGTTGAAATATCCACATCTACTATACAGTTATGTATAACCTCTCCCAATTTTTCTAAACATAATTGACCACTCACAAAATGGACCTTTTTTGAGTTTACATAAAGCGACTTCAGTAGTTCATGATCCAAACCTTTGGATTGTCAATTTGAAACCTGAGACGATGCTCACCGCCACCTCCATAGCCACTTAGCACGTCGCTGTCACTTTAAATCCTCCATGCCAACTCTGACCCGTTGAACAATGCGAGCAGAGGATGGCACTTTTCTTCCACATACATATTATATATATATACCTCCTACACAAGAATGATTGGACAATAATTATACGCTCCTAAGGCTCTATTAGTGCTTCTTGAAAGCCATATAGAATCCATTATACATCACATATTGTAGGAGGTCATTTTTTTTGCATATATCACAAGGGCCTTAAGTGAAGCAATAATGTGATCTTGTGCCAAGTTTATACTTGAAGTCCTAAGGAAAACATCTATTACAATGAAGACCGCACTTACTTGGCCTTTATCCTCAATCTGATCAACAAACTATAGCAATGGGTCTCATGCAGGAAGTGATATGACACCAAATTTCCTCTTTTTTGTTGGTATTCTTAAATTCTTGATAGGTTGTCAGAACTTACTAATGTCTGAGATCCTCCATTTTTTTTATTTTTTTTTATCCCTTGGGTTTATAAGTGGTCAAAAGCATAATGGATATATCCTGTTTTCATAGTCCACAAATTGTTTGTCCAACTCAATTGCACAAAATTTGGTAATGATTATTTTATTAGTTTGGTGGGCTAAAGAAATACTTTTCATCAGTTGATCCCAAATAAGACTAAACAAACCCATTCATATAGTGTGTGTTAAGCTTCTGAATGCTAACAAAGTCCTCTTCGATGCTTCTTAATTTTCCTTCAACGCCAATACGGATACTCTGGAAAATCGGCATTAATTATTTTAACAATTCAGTGTCTACAAGTGCTTTACAATCAACCTAAGTATACTTCTGTAGAAGCACCTGTAAATGTATGAGGAAAATCGTTAAGTGATTGCTGGTGTCCAATGCACCAGAGATTTGAACCATGTTAGGACCCAATTACAATCCACTCAAGGTTAAACAAATCACATTTTGGAGTAACAACTGTATTATCAGGGTTAAATAGTTGAATCGGTGATCAAACAATTGGGGATTTGTCTCTCGCTTTTAATTTGGTGACATATTCTGATGTCAGTCAATATTATTAATACTTTTTATTAATAATATTGACTGACATCAGAATATGTCACCAGGAGAGCATAGTGTGAAAGAGCACATCAGACAGTAAAAATCAATTCATTGCGTCCTCTGTCATCCACAGATGGGGCCGCTTCAATCTCCTTCCCATTTTGTCACGCTAATGTGCTGAAAGATGACAAGGGTGGGTCATTTCAGAGCAAAAATAGCAAAGGCTGAGTGTGATGGCCATGTCAGTCTGCTTTCTATTTTGTCTCAGTAATGTTTGGAGAAATGACATCTGTGGGTCATTTTAGAGGAGAAATGGCAAAGGTAGTGAACTGTGACTGCAAGTCCAGCACTTGTTCCATTTTTATGATTTGATCTTGTACCATCTACTGTAATACGAAGATGAACCCAGAGAATGTAGGACGTGAACATATTACCCATTAATCATATGGGGTCACATTAATTATTTAAAACTGTGAGCTCTCTTCTAAAGTCTTAAAAAGCAAGATACCATCTGGGCATTCATGCAAGAAGACGTGGATGATATTTTTGCAAAGTGAACATAAAGTCATGAGAATTCTAATATAATCCTTTCTTGTAAATTGAATTTTGTCTAGTCGTGAAAGAAGTTCAGGGACTATCAATCATTTTCGTTTCATGCTGTGTGCATCAAATTGATCAGTGTAAGTGTTTGGGCCTTAACATACCAGAGACATAATCTATTTTCCTGTGATTTATTTTTTTCACACGTCAATGTTTTTCTTCAAACCATTATTTTTTGTCATTAATACCTTTTTTTTTTTTTTTTTTTTTTTTTTAACGGAACGCAAAAATATAACTACGGAAAATTCAGACTAAAAAGAATATTCGGAACGCAATCATTTATTTTTTTTCTCTGGGAAAGATGGATTTTTCTGAACTTTTGCACCCAAATAAAAGCATCATACTACCAAGTTGTGTGGAACTTCTTGTGTTGTGCCTATATTTATGGAACAACAACCCGGAGCTCTAAAGTCCAAACCAAGACCACAAACTTTATTACTTCTTTTAACCTTGTCAAATGCAGCGCAGATCATATTCACTCTTTCCGTTCTGACCCTTTAACAATAAAAGCCCTACACATATAATACTAGCAGGTGAGTAATTCACATTTTCGAGTTGTTTATTTGACGAACCCCTTTTGCTTAAAGACCTATATAATACAATATGGAAGTCTGTAAGAAAGTTTGTTTTATAAAGGTTATTTATGAACACTCTTCATTTTTGGTGTCCTACTGATTTGTGTTGAAACTCATTTTAAAATGATTTCTCTAATGACGTTGATTCTAAGGACAGTGATTCATTAGTTAGCAATCCGGAGCCTGGCTGAGAAATTTTGGCTTTGAATGGTTGTTTAAATGAAATATCGAAATGACCTCAATTAATCAGCAGACACCATGCTTATCGAGTTCTTCAATTTACTCACCTACTTTAGTCCTCATGTATTAAAGATGGCTGCAAAAGTACAGTTATTCAAGTAAAAACTGAATAACAGAGCCTGTTATAGACTGCACAGTACTTGATTTAATCACTTTTTAGATAGCTGTGTTTTGGCCTTACACATCTTTTGTATTCGTTTCTCTTTGATTTTCAGATACTTTTTGATTAGGGCTAGGCATTTTACACCAGTATTTTTCTTTTGACACTGAATTAAATATGTCTTTAACACAGACTATGAAAATCATAAAGGACTAAAAATTGGCATTCAATTTCTGTTTGAATTTGTCTTCTGTTATTATTTTCGATAGTTTCAAATTTTCATTCAGGCGAAAATGTTCTGTACCTACTTATGTTTAGACATTTTTACCATCCTAATGTTTGAGCACATCAGCTCCTTTTTGTTGAATAAAAAAACATCTTAATAATTCACTATGTCTTATTGAATTTTTGTTTTTGGTATTGAAACTCCAGTATCAACTGAGGCACTATTCGTAAAAGTTTTCAAAGGACACCCCAAGATCTTGACTAAATATGATTAAAGCATCTGTCTGTCCAAAAGGATGGGTTGAACCCACAAGGATTCATTTTAAAGCATTTTAAATCATTGTTAAACGTTAATTCATGTTGCACCAAACTTTGAAACTTGTTAAGTATGCGACTAGTTTAGTTTTTACCTAGATTACATTTAATTTGTTGCACCAAAACGTAAAACTCTAACTTAAAATGTGAACATCCTGCTTGATTCAACCCATAGTTTTTGTTCACATTTATTCAAATAGAGACTCCTGCGGTGCCACACAGATTGAAGCTGCTGGGGCAAGAACCAGTGTTTTGTAAAAGCTGACACAACCACTTTTCTATATGATTTTGAGTTGGTGCCAGGGAATAATTTACCATGGCTAAGAGACTGACAATGCGTTTCTCACTGAAATTAATGAGCAGTTAGAACAATTGGACATTGTTTAATAGAGGCTTAGCTTGGGGGAAAAAAAAAAAAAAAACTTGGAGGATGTAAGAGGGTAGTTTTGCTGTAACTTTTCATTTAGGCAGTACGTGATGACCTTCAAGGTTAGGTTTGGACTTTTAAAGACATTTGGTTGATGCCCATTGTATCATAAACCATTTTTAGAATTGGCTATTGGATTATGTGTGGGCGCTGCTCAGCCTTGCTGTTGCTTAGAACATGTTGGAAATCAGGAGTGTTGGTTTCAAGTCTTTTTCTTTTTTTTCCAAAGATCTTCATCTTTCATATACACTGTCAATAACTGGCTTCCTAGAGCATATTTATGACTTAGCAACAAGGTAGTAGCTGTGCTGATTCTTATGTTTTTGCAGAATCTGACAGATTAAGAAAACAAAAATGTTCTTGCAGTAGGTCCCTTGATTATTGTAACACTCTTATGTAGATTAGGGGTGGAAATTAAAGTATATTGTTGTAGCATCATTGAATATTATTTTCACAGCAGTCAAATCTCTTTTTTTTAATTTTATTTATTTTATTTTTTCACATTAGCAGCTCCTGTGTGGTTATTGTGCTCTCAATACGATCATTACTCTGATGATCAGTTCACAAATTATTTTTGAATTGAGTTGAATAAAATAGTTGGCACGCTGAGATGAAAGGAAATCAATTATTCAAACATAAAAGTTGCTTCAGAATGATCTCGCTTGTTCTGCTTCAGAAAGAACTCTGACAATCAAATAATAATTAAATTAATTTGTAAAAATAAAGCACCTTCAACTCAATGATTGTAATTGAAGATAGCATTTTGTGTTTTGATTGTTTGTTTGAAACCTAATCAAGAATACATGTTTGTAATTTGATTGGCATTTGTGATTATTTTTTCTGGCTTCTTGATGCACTGAACAATTTAGAAAACAATTTATTCCTAAAAATACTCTTGATTATGCTTTGCAAGTCCTGCCCGTGTAAATATAAACTACAGGATGTGAACACTGATGTAGTTAAATCTTTATCTAGATAGGCTGTAATGTTTCCTAGAAAAGAAGTGTTAAAATAATGCTGTTTTGGATTTAATCTGGATGTTTTACATTTTCAAAAGTTTCATTACAGTACTACAACAAACCTGATAAAAACAGTTTCACTACATAACTGCTGGGTTCACTCCGCTGTACTTAATGTACATAGACAGACTAGACCACTGGTCCCAGGCTTCCTTTTTGAAGTTCTGTTTTTATTAACGTTCCTGCATGTATGGCCGCCCAATCAGGCCCCCTCAGACACAAGGGGATAATGGTGCACCCAGGCTAGTCTTTGAGAATAATCAGTCAGGCCTGTGGAGAGGCAGCCTGGTTATTTTCCCCACTCGCACTGCCGTCAGTGTAGCGTCACCATGTTGCTGCACGGAATAAATAGTGCATCAGTCAGCCTCGGCTCTTCGTGCTGTTTTCACTACCTGCCTGAGCGTCCATGCGTATGCATAGCCCGCAGTCATCAGCAACAGCAAGTTAGTCATAGTGACTAGAAAGCTTACAATCTATGGCTATTATGAATTTATTTTACAGAAAAAGCATTTCATTAACCACTTAAAAAAAGTTAAATTATTAGAAAGTGGTACCATATTACTAAAAAGTAAAACGTGTATCAAGTCTGGATCAAATTCAGAAACCACATTTACCATTTTTTATTTTCATGTGTATTATGGAAAAAAAACCCAAAAACTTTCATGAAACAATTTGAATACTGACATTGTTCTGGCAATCAGGTTTTCCCCCTGTTACTTGGTGATGGTTTAAATGGCCTTTAGTTATTAAGAATATCGTTTGTCATTAGGCTTATGAGGCAAACATTATGTTTTAATGCACATTTAATAATGCTGATGTTCTCCTGATGCTGGCAGAGATGCTCTTTATCTCAAGCCTAGTGTGGCGCCTCCAGCACAAACCGCTGCGCAGACCCTGCCTTATACAGTAGACTTGTACAGTTTGATATTCTATTTGAATCTGATGATGTTAAATTGTTGCTTGCACTGTTTATCCCGCTGAGAATCAACACGCTAGTCTGCAGATATTTGCAGATTTTAACAGGTATCCGCTCATTGTCTTGTTTGCTAGTCCATATGATTGAGCCGCCATGGCCGTCTAAAGAGAGAGTGAGATAATTTCAATATGAAAAAGGAAATGTTGCTGACTCCGAAAAATGAAAAACCAAGCATGCACATTAAGGGTAAGGGTGCTTACCCAGTGGTATTAACCTTTTCAGTATGCATAGTTATAAAACACCGCTCATGCAGTCTGCTGTGAAAAAAAAAAAAAAGAAGAAAAATCATGCTAAGCTAAAGTGTACCTCAGTCTCTTTGCAAACCCTCTTGTGCCCTTTTAAGGAGCTCTTTTTTTTACCAAATGCTGGACCATGTTGCCTCTACAGTCAGTGTATTAAAATAAATATCAGACATAAACTTGGTGTGATCTAACCTCTTGGAATCTCTACAAACCAAAACTGCTTCAATTCTGTATAGAAATATATAAGGTGGGCCCGGCCAAACATTGAGTATCCCACTGCTTCCATATTTAGATGCTTTGAACAGCTTTGAATAACATATCCTGGCTTGTGCACGACTAGGATTAGGCCAGCTTCTCCACTCCCCAGGTCGAAGTGAATCTATCACTAATAGGCTCCATACTGTTGCCAACTAATGAACTATTTTAAGGTCTGTTGGATTGTGCAGTGTTCCACAGCAATCAGCATCAGTTGAAATGTGGAATTGTTCATTAAATATGTATCCATACCTTATTGGTTAATATTTAACAACCAAAAGCCAAAAGAGAGAGTTGATTTGAAAATTGTAGATTATTTGTCTGGCTCCTGAAGTTCAAAGTGGCTTCATAAACATGCTCTACACTATACAGATACTATAAATATGTGGACATAATAACATTACATCCATATGTGTAGCACCACAGACATTAATATGCTGCCTGCACAGCCTCAACTCATCTGGGAAGCCACACGACGTTGTAATCCTGGCTGAAGGTTTGCTCCCATCCAGCCAACAGCTTGAGAGACGTAGGCCACTGATGTTGGCCGATAAGGCCTGGCATGCAGTCAGCGCTCCAGTTTCTTTCATTCCAGTTCTTCCCATAGGTGCTAGAGAGGGATGAGGCAAACCATTTTTTTTTTTTGAATTCCATTGCATGCTTGCTGTAGCGTTACAATTTTACTTCTTAACTAAAACTAAGGGGCCTACCCCGAACCATGATAAATAGCTCATCAAAAACACAAAGGAATGGGTGTGTTCACATTCTTTTAGCCATGTAGTGTAACGGACATTGGTTTGGTTTTTCTATATCATCCAAATTGTACTAAAACTGTTATTGTGTGTATTTTATGTATTAAGGTTTGGTTTGCTTTGCTTTACATGGTCCCATTTGAAGAAGTAATTTTAAATCCCACCCTTCATTGGTAATTTAATTCCAATCCCCATTGATTGTATCTAAGTGTAATGAGCTTCACTTACTAACTTGATGGTTACAATTGCTTTAAAAAAACCAAAAACCTTTCATGAGACTTGAGACCAAATTAGCCAAAGGAAACCCAGCAAGTTTTAAATAAACCTCTTCCCAAAAATGCTTGTTATGAATGCCCCCATTAACAAAAGATGGGAAATTCTCAGTGGTGACCTACACTGATGCCAAACAAAGCTGACCTTTTCTCTTAGTCACATACAATTGCTCACACTTCCCCAGGCAGCAAACCAAACCTTATGGTTCCCTCCCTGCACTTAGCCTTCATCAAATATTAATCATCTCCAATACATTGTGGCTTCGTTCACACTATGGTAAACTTATCCCAGCTGACAGAAATATGGCGTGAGCTGTGATGCTTAGCACTTGCTCACTTTTTATTATTTTTTTCCCCCTCTCAAACCAAATGGAGCACTATGTACACATTCATTAACACGATGATGAATGCTCCCTCTCATCTAGTGTCTGCATTCAGAATGCTCCTTATGAGACTATAAGAAGACATGAACTCAGTATTTTCATTCAATAGGAGAAAGGTCTTTATGAGTTCAAAGAAAAGGTGAATTTGTGTTGCCCGGATGTCTGAAAAGGTTGTTAAATACGAAAACGGAGGCATCAATCTTAATTTAGTTCAAATGTACCACATCTAGCTCAGTGACATTAAAGCAGTGTTATCAGAATTCAGAAATACTTCTCTGCCATACAAAGTTTTGTAAAGGAAAATATCTTTTTACTCCTTTTGTGGTTTGCCCTCAATTTGTAGTGGAACGACACTAAATCCTTCCCGATTAAATCTGCATGGTACTGGAGGAAGATGGACCATTCTCTGTGTGTACAAATCTATTTGATGGGAACTCTGAGCAGCCTCCTGAACCCCGACTGCGGGAGGCCGTGTATTTGATATCGAACACATTTCACATTACAGACTATCAAAGCAGCCGTGAATAGATTTCTCTGACATGGTCGTATTTTCCGTGCTGCGCGCTAGGCCTCGGCTCAGGCAGGATGCAGTGTCTCCAAAGAGCAGGCGGAGCAACCCAACGTTTCAAGAGATTAGAGGTTGGTCAGCCAGAGGAATCAAATCGATACAGCCTCTCGGGGAAGGGATTGACCATGCATTGATCCGGACCTAACAGGAGCTGGGAATGCACCAAGACCACTAAAAGCAGAGGTCTGATGATTACAGTATACACATCTCGCAGCTGGATTTCTGATTCAGAGAAACCAAGGTGGCATTTATGTGCTCATAAAAAAAAAAATAAAAAAAGAACTGTCCTTAGGTGAAGTGTTGAGTAAAATTGCGGATTTGGACGAGCAGAACAAAAGGCTGCAATGTCCCACATGAACATCCAGATAATATCACGCTAGTGAGAAAGCCATTGTTTTGATGTTACGACAGCGTCATTTTAAATTTTTCATTCATCAATAACAACTGACTGACTGCTACTTAAATGTCAGAGGTAGAAAGAGTCTAACAGGTGGGATCAACAATATATATTTATTTATTTTAGTTGGAACAAGCAACTTTGCACTACCTAAAATAAGACCACTGGGGTTTTTGTTGCTCTGCTGTTCTGAAATGAAAAGTTGTTCGGGGGTCAAAACTGTTATTCACACCGGCATGTGGAATTCAGAGCTGGTATTCAAAAAGGTCCTGTCCAAGCAATGTAAACACTTTCTGCAGATATTTCACATTAAAAGCCTACTCCAACAGAATCAAGGGATTGTGTCCTTTGAACCACGAGGATTTTGTATTGCAATGCACAAGTACCAAACAAGTGGCACAGTCCGACTGATTCAAATGAGTCATTGAGTGGAGTCAGAATTTATTTTGTATAGAGAAACTCCGAGCAGCAGATTGATGAGTTTGACATGACTTAATGTTTTACTGATCCCAAATCTGTCAAATATGGAAGAAGTTTTTGTCTTGTATTAACAGCAAAAAAAAAATGCAAATGGGAGCAGAAGAGAAAACAGGGTGGGGTCTCATTAAAATTGTATACACTATACACAATGTTGCATACCACAATGCATTGTGTGTGGAACAAAGGATTCCATTGGTCTAATCAAATTCTCTGAAATCAAGGTCTGTCCAAATGTTTTTCTTTTCACCGCACAAACATTCCGCAGGAGAGTGAGAGCAATCATAAGAACCCAAAAAATCTGTTACATTTCTGGACAAAGTTTACTGAAAAATCAGTGCTTGTTGTGAGACGACTTTAAAACGGAGATAATTTTAAATTGAAATTAAATTGTGTGTACAAGCCTGCAGTCGAGGTAAAAGAGAGAGAAAAAAAAAAAAAAAGGCCTATGTTTGAAAGCTAAGGGTATATAGCATGTTGGATGCCCAACAATTAAGTTTTGGTCTTTGCAACGCCTTCAAACATTGACATGGAATTCATTCCACAATCTGTCAATTCCATTTGTGTGAGTAACACCCTTTGTGCACATGCCCAGCAAATTGCCTAGTCTTGTCAAAGGTACGGGACAAACAATAGAAGTGAAAGAGTGGGGTATGTTGAATGTAATACACATTCCTGTTCCCCTGCTGTCTGCCCCCACTGAGGGACTGAACTGTCTGATAGACTTCAATCCTGTCAAATCAAAGGGCGCTTGGTGGTTTCTGCATCAGAGGGACTGTATACTGTATGTACAGTATCATCTCATTTATTATGCTTATATATGAATGACACATGATCACATCTCATTTTTCTTATCATGAAAACTATCAGATGGAAACTGGAAGGATGCCGCAATTAACCTTTTTATAGTTCAGTCTTTTTTTTTTAATGTGAATGCAGTTAAAAACCTTTAACTTTGCATGACTGAACAATCCAATCACGACTCCACTCAAATTTTCACACGAAGATCGCCATTTTTTCCTATATGGAGAACAAATTTCAGTTATCTTGTGCCAACTGGAAAGGGTCACAACAGGCATGAAAGTAAATTTCAAGCAGCATTTTGTAGATGGTTTAATATAGTAGTTGGGTAAGCCTGCTTTGTGAGAAATAACAATGTTCCTCTCTGCAAGCAGAAACACGAAGCGTGTGGGAAGTGTATGTGAAACGAGTAAGAACGTCTCCAAATCTCCAAGGAAACCAAAACCAACAAAACTGAGATTAACGTTGTCCAAGAGAAATGGGGTATCCATGCTTGTGTGGATGTGGTTTTGGACAGCTTTTCTGTGTGACTGTTTAATGCAAGCTTACTGTTCATCTGTACTTTCGTGTGAATAATTTGTCAAGCTGATTCGTTCAGTTTATTCCAAAAAGCATGCTTGAGTGTTTGCTGAGTCAGTGCTGGAACAAAAGACGAAATATTCCCACACTGTTGTTTTTACTTTCAACCACAAGAACAACCCACGTGACGCAGGTCTGCCCACAATCACAATGGTTTCACATTATCAGATTCAGATTACTACGCTGGCTGTGTTTTGATTAGTTTTATTGAGCTTCTTTTCTAAAGAGTGTAAACTGTGTTCTGTTCTTAAAGTAGCTTCTGAATGATGCGTGGTGACTTTCTCAATGATAAATAGATTCATTTCAATGTTGCCATTGGATGTCAACCGTAGTCATGGAACATAATTGAGGGTTTGGCATTTTTCTACAAAATATCAACATTGTTGTGTGGCGATGGGGTTGGATTTTCGCTATGTCCACTATCTGATTTGTCTGGGAACTTTAGTTAAGCTGCATCAATATTTTTGGACAGCTGTGTTTATAACACCAGTGCACCATTGCCTGTAAGCGATCTACAATATGACATGATCAATTATGATTTAGAATTGTTCTGATACCAGTATAGGAAATGACGCCGATGTAGCCTAATTTCCGGAATCGGGTGTCCGCGAATGTCTATGTAGCGATCCAGTGTCGCATTATCATTTATCAGCTCATTTATGCCCCACAGGAGCAAACGACATGTGTCACTCGCTGCTCGAGCCATACTGCACATGTGAAACTCTCAGCAGAGATGAGAGAAAAAAAAAGGCCATATGGCATACTATTTAGCCACTTCCATCATAAGCTCGGAAAAAAATGATCGCTTCGTCTTAAATCGATAATGTGCCAATTGTTAAGGTGCTAGCGGAGAGTGTAATGACAAAATGTCTGCAATTTGGCGAGATTTTACAAGAAAGAAATCTGTCAAAGTAGATAAATAAAGAACGTTCTATGGCATTCATTCTCCCTTTTTGTACATGATTACCCAGGCCAGGCCATGCCACAATGATGGCAATCAAATCACATCACCATGTGATTATTACTATACAGCTTTTACATTATCACACCAGTATGGGATTGGTACTTGGTATATTATTTCAGGAAATCATTGCATCTGAACATCTCTAGTTATGATCATGTGTCTTTGGACCTTGTATAACGGATCTTCTTCTTTGAACATGTTCTTCTTTCCTCTGCTCCTTTTTGAAATTGATTACGTTTTTGTAATGCTAGAGCTGCGAGAGTCATTGTGCATCATGTGCTTGTGTCCCTGTAAAGAGCCTCTCCATTAAGCTCAAAGGTGACCCTGAGATGAGATGAGTCATGTATGGTGCAGCATATTGTTTATTTAACAGAAGTCAAATTGCAGCCAGTATATACTTTACTGTTGACTGTTTCATAACTTTTTAGCGATAAGTCAAATTTTGATCTTTTATTGTGTAAAATTGGATAAAGTGATTTCACTTTAGAGACGAGCATATGTGCCAAAACTGCCAAGGTTGATTCTCTTTCTTTTAATACGATTGCAGGGTGTGCACCATTCTTGTTTTCGTCAACATTGTCTCCTCTCCCTTCTCAGAGGCAATAAACCTGCTCTTATTGGCTGTCTTCCTCAGGAGTGTAATCTCGCCAAAGTTGAGCAGCATTTAATTGCTATTCGTATGCTCCCGTTATCTTCTATAGGAAGGAAGAATTTAAATGCCTGACAGACAAAATTAGGGTTCTGTTGTGTGGAAATTTATCCTGTAGTAGAACTGCTGCCCTCGTAATTAGCCCTGCCAATGACAACTGCTTATTGCAAAACAAACCCAACGGCTGGATGCTGATGTGGGTTGGATTGCCTTGGTCTGACACTTACCTATTCTCTTTGCAACCTGCATTATTACTGAGACTTTGAACACTGACCTTGTCCACTGGTTCAAACACTCAAGACAGCAGTTCATTGAATTCAGCTCAATAGTTCTTATAATGCCTGTCTCTCTCTGTTTAACAGAACCAATTAGACTGTTAATTCTTGCTGCAGTTCTAATCTAGTGATAATGACTGAGAAGAATGGAAAGCAAGTGTCTAATTTTTTAGGGTACGAGTCAAGGGTCTGGCTTTGAGGGGTTTCTCATTTAATGCGGGAAATCAGGCCTCAGAGCTTTGACGGGACCCTTTCTCATCCCCGTGGCTTTGTCGACTCTAGTTCATTTCAGTCCATTCAGGTGGACCACATTGTGCGCCGCCTCTATGCCCGTGCATTTCATTTGCCAGGCCTTTTGTTTTGAAGCCTGCTTGAGATGAACCGGAGGCAGTGAGTCGGAGCTAAGGCAGGGATTAGGACCACTCGTTTCACGCTTTCTTGGAGGTGGGCTAACTTTGGAAATGTCAAGGAGGGGTGAGGAGATACAACTCTATTTGAATACATACTGTGGGCGCATCACAGCATTGCTGTGGAGCTGGGCGCTAAAGCCTAATGCTTAGACTCGAATATATAAGCAGATATGTGATTGACTGCACGCTTTGTTCAGAGTCTCTGCAGATACTTTAGAAAAGTTGGCAATACGAGCTACATGTCTAAAAGTTTTAGAACCCCATAGCTGATAATTTAACAACTCAATTCCAAAACCATGAATATTAATCTGCTACTTTACAAACATTGAGTCCCATGGGACTGCTTTCCACTATATATTTTTTTAAACATTTGGTTTTTGGATTAGCTCGCAGTTCATGATCAAGTTCAACCCAAAGGTGTTGGATGGGGTCGAGGTCAGGGCTCTCTGCAGACCATTTATATCTGGTCCTGGCTTTGTGTACAGGTGCTAGATCTCTATAGATATTGGCTATAGAGAACCAAGCAGTTTCTGCACAATGCTTTAAACATGTTTAATTCTGCCCTAAAGTTTGCCATTTTAACATGGGGTGCCTAAGGTGGCCATTTGATGAACTGCAGTTTTTGTTACTTCTGCATTGGCTTCATTTCTCAGTTCCAGAGGGTACCACTTTATTAAAAAACAGTATGTAAGCCATTCAATAAGCACCTCTCAACAATTTACACCCTTTCTGGACAATTATGATATTATAAATTCCCAGGATCTTAAAACATTGCACAATTTGTCCATAAAGTTTAACTCCGAAATGAGCCTCATCTGTTGTAGTTTGGAGTAAATATTCCATTCAATTTCAATTCCAATCCGGCATGTTGCATCTGCATCACCTTTTGTTTCCCTGTTATCCCGTTCTCTCCACCGCAAGGAAAGAAATCCAAACACCAAATCAAAATACAATCCGAAAACGCTCATTTGCTAATCAAACTTGGGACAAGAGGCAATTAATTCTTTGGAATCAGTCAATTAATTTGCATAATAAGAGGTACCATAATTATGACTTCTGCTACTCAAGCCCAAATTTGTAATTAGAGATTTAGTCTGCATTACAGCAGAGAAGCCTGTTTGTTTTTTTTGTTTTTTTGGGAGCTGGTTCAGAGAGGAGTTTGAGCATCCATAGGTCTGGGATGGAAACACTGGCAGAGCTGCATCAGAATGAAAGCTTTTTCCTCCACCGCTCTCCTTTTGCTCGGCCCTGAGGGGAAGTGCTGGGAGGACTGATCTTCTAATCTGTAAAGAACCAAGACCTCAGCTTTCAGAGGCCCCAGTCTCACTCAAGTCAACCAGGGCTTCTGTTCCTTGTCTTTTTTCCTCACCGGCTTATTTTCCCCTATTTCCATTTGCAAGGAAATCCATAATTTTTACAGTCCGCACCGCTGCCACGAAAAAAAAAAGAAGCAGGGGTGGAGCTGGAAGATGAAGGGTTGCATTAGTGTGGTGATATTAGCTCTCTGCTGCATGCTCACTCAGCTGTGAGGCCTTGCCAGGAAACGAAAAAGAAGAGAAGAAGGCGATGCAAAACAAAATGGAATAAGGAAGGAAATGATGCCGGGTGTTGTGAGAGGACTTGGATCGATGCCAGCTAATCATGCTCTTTACTTTGCTATATATGAGGTCTATTAAAAGTCTCCAGTCATTTGATGGATATACGGTGCTGGGCCACCAGGCAAACACAACATTTCCAGCCCTGTGTTGCTATTTATTTTGCATTATAGCATTCTTATCTTAAACTGTGTGGCTTCAGAGCTGGCTTTGGTTTTTACATCTTAGGAATTGTTCTTTTTTTATACATGCAAGAAAGTCAGGTCTGGTTTGCGGTATGAACACAGACATTAATTGAGTTTCGAATGAGGAAGTAACATGATTAAATGGCATACAAACTGTATGAATAGTTATTCATTTTGTGTATTTTAACATAGTGCAGTACAATATTCCATCAACTTTAATGTACTCTCAGATTATTAACAGTACATTTTTTTGTCAACAAGATCAGTTACTACCAATAGCAGTTGTTTTTGCAGGTCACATGTACAAAAAGCTGGGATTTTAAACTTTTTGCAAAAGTGCTCAAATGAGTATGCACAACCTGTTTTCACCCACAACCTTGGTCAGGGCCCTTTAGTGTCTGAGGGTGCGTACCCACGTTCAAACTAACTTTAATCTAAACCCATTCTCATCATTATTAGATTCTGAGAGCAACTGGCGTAGCATACAGAGGGAGAAAGTGTGCGTAGGGCAGGTAGGAGGGGTCAAACAAACACAGCACTCCTGTGTAAAATCGATGGATTTTACCTTATTTTTGTTACATAACCACTTAACTAACTGCAGTTACGAAAAAAAACCATGTTTCTACCAAAACCACGCTCTTCTATTTCAAGGGAGGTTCACTTTAGAAATCAAGGACCCTTTTTTTTGCAATCATTTGTTGCAGTGCAAATTTGAATCTCATAAGTTTTGCTTTAACAATCTACACAAATATCATTCCCTTTGATTTGGACTTTCCTCCGCTTTGCTCATCACTCCAATGCGTTCGTGTTTTCCACAAGCATGAATTTAACCCCCAAACGGCCATGTCGTCACTGGGCCTTTCCATCACCACGGGAATATTCATGAGGTCGACGTGGCAGCAAATTGAACGAGGGCTTTTGTAAAAAAAAAAAAAAAAAAAAGCGGTGACAGTAGCTGCGGGCCCGGGGCTGTCGCTCCCTGCCAGGGTGGAAGGCGTAGAGCTAGAATGTGCACGCAGACTTGCTCTGAGTATTAACTGAACGGTAGAAACAGCTGGAGTTACATAACAGTTCCTCTGCATTTAGTCTGCTCAGAGGGAGAAAAGCTGTGGGTGAGAGCGAATGCAGTGATGCCATTTTCCAACTGCGTGCCTGTGTGCATGCTATACGTCTAAATGTGGCCGTTAAAAAGAAACCATCCCCCCCCGTTCTGCTTAGGGATGCTGTGATACCGTGCCAATGTTTGTGTCAGCGGGCTTGCGTGTGTGAGGTGTGTTGTTCCTGTCTGTGATCGTACTGTGCATGTGTGGTAGCACGCTGCGGCGCTGATGGAAACCTGCACTAATTCAAGCGTGCAACCTCTCCGAGCAGCCACCCCCACCTCTCTCCATCCCCAGTTGTTATCCTGCTCTTACATGGCTGCAACTTACAAGCTGGGAAGTCAGCCAGACTTGGCACACGGGTCCCTGCTGCTCCAGAGCCGGATGCATTATTCTGCTTCCACTGAAAATAAACCAAATCTTGGATTTCTGACATTGATACGGATGATTCAGATTCAAATTTTCTAATAAATAATACAATAGTTTTGGCAGTTCTTGAATCGGGTGCCGGCATCATCTGAGTTTTGCCCAGAGGAAATACAGATACTCATTGGATTCTGCCACTTTCTAATGAATATAGGTACATTTCATAGTTATTGTCATCAAGATTGCTCCATTTCCTGTGGTAACAAGAGGACGTGAGAATGTACTATCGCTCTCACACTGTGAGACATTTGGAATTTGTTCAGTACTTTGGAGACGTCCTAAAATATCAGAAAATATATTATATAATCTGAGCCATTGCTTGGTTGCTAAATGCCTTTTTTTAAATGTTCTGTTTTAAAAAGGTATGGTTGTTTCTCGGCCAACTGCTCTTCTAGTGTGAAATTGACCCTCACCCCACCAACATATGTAACATTTAAGGACTACAGACAGGGGTCCCTGGGGACCTGGAGATTAAACTACTCTAAGAAACAACCATATAGCAAAATGTTTATTTCTTCTCAAAAAGCATATAATTAATGTCATCTGAAAGTCAATTTGCATATTTCTTAAAACAAAAACATTCAGAGAACAAATGGGAATCTGTTCCTGCTGCATCTGTGTCTGTCTTGTTGAAGTTTCTTTGCAATAAAGGCCATAGGTCTTTTTTCTGAGTGGTGAAACGGTGGCCAGGTCAAAGTGTCAATAAGGACTATAATAAGATATATTTTAGATAGTTGTTCTGCTTTTTATAGTTAAAAAATGATCTCATTATAACCAAGTATAAAGCAATAAATGGCCATCCAGTAGTTTTCAAAGCTAAGAGCTTTATTTTGATTTCAGCTGCCTTTTTTTAGTCTGAAGGTCAAAGTCAGCAGCAGATGCCAAAGGTAATGAACCATGACAACACTGAGATGCTCCAAAATGAGCTAAATCAGCAATGACAAAGTATGTTTCTAACAGCACCCTAGTCTACAAGAACACCTTGAGAGACACCAAAAATTGTCAATTATCCCAGCCCGCTTCGGTTTGCGTGTCACAAATTGATTCAAGGCCCATCATATGGGTGGCTATAAAGTGAAGTGGAACTTACAGTATACTATTCAAGTTTCTTCCTTGCAATTTTTAAGTGTGTGTGAGAATGCATTGGTGTGGGCGTTCGGCGGACCCTCTGACAAATGTTTAAACCTCAAAATAAGCCTTAAATTGCATCTGTCCATCTGCTTTGTCCGCTCAGATGAATCAACATCCTGGAGGCCTCGCTCTGATGTAGCGTATGAAAAGCAGTGCTGTACAAAGGGTCAGATAAGAAGGTTAGCTGACGTCCTTGGTCATCAAAAGGCAGTCAGAAATGTGCGCTGTCGTGTTGGAGACGCACGTGTTGGCAGAGCTCCGCAGCTCCTTGGTAGCCCGGAGAGGAGGACCTTGGCCATTCAGCTACTTGTGCATAGGAACACCCACTGCTTTACCAACTTTGATTTTATCTGCCCACAGCTCGAGCAGCTTCATTCTCTCGTCTTTTACCAAAAAAGTTTAGTGGGGAACGAGGACAGCATGGGTCAAGGTGGGAAAACAAACAAACACCTGACCATCTTGAAATGAACCATGGCTTGTTGCCCCTGGCAACAGTGTGTTTTCACTGTGCCCGTCTTTGTCTTGAAAGCAAATGAGGGTGATATTCTGCCAGACTGCCTCCCGGTGCACTAGTGTATAACCATATTACAACAGTATTAAATGAGATTCACCCAAAGTCAGACAAACAAACAAAATGTTTGTATAAACGGCTGAAGATTAGCCAGGCAAGACAATGAGGAAAATGCATTTTGTTTTGTGGCGTTGATCCGGAACAGTTGTTTCCAAACAACAGGAAAAAAAAAAAGCTTTAATAAAAAGGTAAAAAACAAAACAATGGAGCAAATACAAGCAACAGAGGTGGGATGGAGAGAAAAGCTAAAGCAAATGACTAGGCAGGTTACACAGCTGAGGAACAACGGGCATCATGCGGATGACTGACAAAACGGCATAAGCAAACATGAGTGAGGCCTAGTTTAAAGGGAATAAAACAAGCGGCGAAACAGCACGGTTACTGTCAGGGTAGTTATTAAACTGGAGAGCACCAGCATGCATCTGGATTAATGTCTCTGATGGCAGCCTCAAAAACAGGAACAGATTAATTTGTCCATTTGGAGTCTTATGCAACTCTCATTCCTGTCTCGGTCCAGTGATGTGGAATGAAAAAAAAAAAAAAAAACCCAGGGGACTATTGACTTTTGAGGACTTTATATATAACAGACATCCCAGGTATTGTATATATGTCGCAGTTGAAAGTTCTAGTAAATAAATAAAATATATATTTTTTTAAATAAAGCCATAATATAGGGAAACATTAGTTGCTTGCACCCAGGTTAGATTTTGTATACTGGTCATCTAATGCAGTAATATGTGTTGTGTTATCATAGCTGGCAACATGGTGCGGTGCAGTGCAGTAGAGTGGGAAGTAGGAGGCTGAATATTAAATGAACAAATGTGGATGTATCGGGCAAAATGGTTTGCATAATAACCGCAGATCTATTAGATACGGGATGAAGACTCCCACGTGTGAAAAATAGTTCTTAACCTGACAACCTGGCAAAGCTACTTCGCTTTGAAAGTTGAGAAACACGGCATTTTTGTTATCGTGTGTGCACAAATTATTGATCTTTTGTTATCTTTTTCAAACATTATATATAGATGGTATTATCTTGTGCGCCCAGGATGTCTTCTTAACACACATTTCTCTGTTCCCTGCATGGTAAAGAGACAGATAACGTGTTGAAATCGCCCATAATACTTACTCTATAGTAGAGTTACATGTTTAAAACAAATATATTGAGTAAAACGTATTTGGCTGAGTGCAGTATTTTGTGTAATAAACTAGCCCTTCCCAGGTGAGTTACAAAGTAGTTGGAAAATATGTTTCATGTATCTTTTGTTGTTAATGATATCTAGCACTCTCCTGTCATAAACTATTGAGTGTGCCATGAAAAAAGCCTTTAAAGTGATGCATCACTGTGGAAGAAAATTATAATTTTTTTGCAGCCTCCTTGAGGAACATGACTCAGTACCACTTACGTTTTGAAAGCACAGCCCATAAATTGACTACACAAAGTGAAGAGGTAGCTCCTTGTAATATATTGTCCCAGAAAGTAATTTAATTTTTTTTTTTTTTATTGAGAACAAAATTTGCATTCTTTCAAACAATAACAGCCTGGCAAAAAAAAAAAAACATGAATTATGAGGGCAAGCAGGAGATCTACCAGGAAGGCATGACTAGAAGCTGACTCTTCAAACCTTAAGTGGACGTTTGTGCTCCATCAGAGTAAAATATCACTTTCACATTTACTGTAGTTTTGAAATTGCGCACACATTCTGCAAGAAACGCTTTAAAAACTTCCTTCAGTGTTTCCTTCAGTGATTTATTTGGAGGGCAGTTGAGTGAGTGCCCTTAAGTGGGGCTTTTGTAAATGCATATCACCAGGAAAGCATAACCACAGCCATGCTATTTTCTCCAATAGAAGAGAGCTCACTGGTGCTGTCTGTAACGGTTGACTTGCTAATGGGTTTTCTGCTACTCTTGTGCATGTTATGGGGAAGGTACTGAACAGACTGCAAGCTGTAAATGACATGTTAATGTGAAAGATGATAAATGAGGGTTCTAACTTCTTCGGCGGCGTGATGTAGTAAAGAACATTGGGTACCTGCTTGTTGATGCACTCTGAAGATGAGTACATAATGGAAATCTGTCTTTTTCTATATTTTCTAACATTTCCTGTTGATATAATTTCTCTGTTTTTATTTAAAGTTAAACAACTGATCTCTACAAGTGTATATCTGAACAACGTATCTTCATAAAAACGGTTCGGATGATATCTTTTTGGAAAAAGTACTCGAAAGTCCGGGAACAACTGTCAATTTCTGATCAATACATGCATACATACTTTTACAAAATGTGTTATGTTTTAAGAAGCATTACTAGTTAGTTAGGTTTCGGAGAAGATTGTGGTTTAGGTTAGAATAACGAGGCGTTACTTAAGTTCAGCATCATTGAATACCTATGTTGAATACACTTATTGTAAGTCGCTTTGGATAAAAGCGTCTGCTAAATGACTGTAATGTAATGTAATGTAATTTACATGACAAATAAATCAACGTTGACTTCTCATTTCGCCCGGGGAGAAAGAGCCTTTTTTGGATGATTTATAGTGAACAAAGATTTAGAGCTGTCACTCAAAATTGTATTGAATTGAATTTCTGTTTGAGGACATTTTGAAAAATACAATAGTACTCAGGTATTTGATGGACCAAATAAATACTTGGGCCTTTTTAACAAAAGTAAAATCCCCAAACAAGTATTTCAAATTTGCCCAAAGTCTGAACTGGCACGGAATATAAACAGCGTTGTTCTTAAAAATCTGTCAACAGGCACACATTTTAGTGACACAGCAGTGACGAAGCTTATCCTCTAATTCCCTCTACATCCGGCCAAACGTTTATTTTTTTGGGGTCAGATCACTGGAGGATAGATATTCCTTAAATCCATTATATTATCCAGCAGCTACTTTTGGTGCAGCCTGACTTCAGGTAAAGCTGGGCTATCTTTGCAGTGAAGCTGCTCAGGACATAAACCAGGAGTATGTTTTTTTTTTTTTTTCAGCTACTTTTGACTTATTATATAAGTATGTTTTATGAATGTTTTAGCTCATTTACAAATTGCATATACTTAATATCTTGACCATTTTCCTATTTATTTGCATTCTTCCAAGTGACCATTGGTTCCTATAAAATGCAGAAAACTAGATATCACACAGTCAGCTTGCTTGCAGTATTCTGCCAGCTAAAAAAGAAAAAAACCCTCAAATCCTCATGCTCTGGCCTTTTTACCTGCAACACTGAAGGGCAATCCATGAGATACACACGTTAACACCTAAAAGGATGTGGACAAGCCCACTTATCTATGTCTTCCTCACCTTTCCTCTACGAAGTCCGTTGGCTACGTCCTTCCTGAGCCCCCGACAACGGCAGAGGGAAAAACTATAATAAATACTGGTGCCCCTGGTAGGGCGTTGCCCCATGTACAAAGACTGTTACTGCAGTTGCCTGGGTTCGAACATGACCTATGACCTTTTGCTGCATGTCGTCCTTTTCACTCTGCCCACCCAATCAGCCAGTGTTATCCCATAATTCACTACAATCGTTAAAAATATAGATATAGACCCTTTTCCAGTTTGTAAACAATGATGACTTATGAAAGTGTACACAGGCAATTTAGCAAAGGTAGTACGGCGGATTGCAATAGTTTGTCAAGCACTAACCACCAACGATTGGAAATGCAAACTAAACAAATTTACCTCCAAGATCCAAATGCTATGATATATACATGTATTTGGTAGAGAGACCCAGCTGTACTTTTCATGTACAGAATGTCATACACCATACTGTTGTTCAGACTCAGAGGTTTGAGGTTATTTGGTTTTAAAATGGGCGCTACAAATACAAGCAGTTTGGATCTGTCAGTTGGAAGTCAACACATCTAATAGCTTGCAGCCATAGACACTGCCGGTGTTTGGGTTTAACGAGGGACCTTCTACGACCAACCACAGATGCATTCGCCTTAATGTCAACGGTTAACAATGCCACTCGTTAAACTGAATCATCTGCTGCTCTTAAATGTTATGGTGCAATCATCAAAGTATTTGAGAAATTAATTAAGTTAGGAGAAAAGGGCTCAAGGCAGTATTTGAAGCAAACCCCTGAGTGACTTAACTTGGCTCTTATTTATGTCTTATGATGGTTTTTTTCTCCCTTTTTTCATTTTGTAATCTTGTCATGTGTATCTCTGTAATCTCACAATCTTTGCAAAGGAAAGGTTCAATGCACCTGTAAACACAATTAAGATGTTTTCACGGGTAACATGATTATGCATTTGTATGATTGAAAGTCATAAATCACCTTGTAATATCCCTGTCAACATAAACTGAAGTAAATGGTTGGTAATTGGTGGTTTTATGGCCCTGTCTTATTCTGCCAAAAGTGCAGACACAGATTACATTTTGGAATTTGAAAACAATGAGCTACAATTAGGAAAATGTCATTAGGCATTAGCATACATTCATGCATCAAATAATAATATCAGTGATGCACTTTTAAAAGGGTAAACTCTGAGCAAAAACATTGGTACTTTAGGAATGTTGAAGCCGTAATAACAGAATTGGCATCATAAAGACAATCTTTCCAATATCTACCATCCCATATGATGTGAAGACAGCCGAGTGAAAACTTACTGTAACGTTTTAGTCTCCAATAGTCCGACCTGTCCCCATAGTGCTGTGTCAGTGCTAAAGAAAGACCTATTTATATTTCTCCTGACCAATAACTAGGCCTCGGAGGTAAAGGGCACCTCCAGTCGATGTTAGTGTGTCCTTGGGCAAGACACTTAACCCCAAATTGCTCCCCAAGGCTGTGCCCTTGGTGTATGAATGGGTGTGAATGTCAATTACTTTAGACATGATTGGCAGGTGGCACTTTTGCAGGGTTAGCCGCTGCCATCAGTGTAGGAATGGGGGAACAAGATGCAGTCTACAGCGTTTTGAGTGGTCAGAAGAGTAGAGTCCATTTACCTTTTACCAATTGTCTTAACGCTCTGGCAAAATAGATGATCTAGATAGCAGAATTTGAGGAAAATGCAACATATTGTCCCAAACTTGCAAATACTGAGGCTTGGTCAGCGGCCATAAACTTCCAACGATGACACTCTAGATACCCCTTTAGCTTCAGTTTTGGATGTGTAAGGGATGGCGTGTTGATATAAGCTTGTTACATGCATAGTGTCCTTTCAAAATAAACTTTCACTTCACAGGAAGTAAGGCTAAAGCATATGCAAGAGGGTGCATCGGTAACAGAGGCAGGATTCAGTCAGGATTGAGAATGCCACGTTAGATATGCGGCCAATGGCAGACTTATACCCCCAGTCTACATCTGCTGATTCAGACCTGTTACATCTAGACCATGTTGTCACCCTGTAGTCAGACTTCATTTTACTGGTAAATGATGATGATGATGAATAATAATGAACGTATTTGTAGCCAGTGGCAAGCCATAACACAATTTTGCCATGACATTCAATGCCAAAATTGGAAATGTTTCTGCAGTTTACTAGATATGGACATCAATAAAAAGGATAACATAAAAGAACACTAGTTGTTCAGCAAACTAACGATAAGATGGTGCAGTATGTTCATCATTAGCATCTTAAGAAGGAATAATGAAACCCATTCATGCTGTGGCAGCAATTGCAACGCCGGAGGGGGAAAAAACAAGGCGAGAAGGACCCTTGGGTAGAATGAAGGAGGAGGAGGAGTGGGAAGGTCTTGGGGTTCAGGACCCGTGCATTGTTTCTTAGCATGCTCCAGTTCCATCCGTCATCCTAGCTCTTTGTTTAAGCCTAAGCACAGGGGGTGTCTGGCTCCTGGACTCTGTTGCCAGAGGCTGGAAACTCAAGGGTCAGCGGATTTTCCAATCCACCGCCTAACAGTGGACCATTCAGGGAAAAAAAATTGCTCTACTGTACTCTTTCAACAGGCGTCAAGCTCGATTTGGGCTGTCACGCTCAGGCCCTGCTGATGGCCAACATAATGGGTCAATGAGCCGTCAGGCAGTAACGGAGGACGCATTGAGATAAAGTAAAATTAGCGATACAACAATGTAGAAAAAACATTTCCTCGCCTTTTTTTTTTGTGTGTGTGTGTGTTTTAGGCTTGTAATAATCTACTTCACAGAGTTTCTCTCCAAAAGTATGAAGTGTTTGACCGAGTGCTATGATTATTCAGACATGGCAGGAACAAATGATTCCCCGAAAAGTAATCCATCTTCTTGGTACTAAAATACACACAATAATGCTTTCCTATAGTTTCACACTGAGTTGCAAGACACAATTAGCTTTGGAATGTTAGTCTGTGCATGCAAACAAAAGCATTGGCTGACTGATGCCTGAGCAAAGTGGCTCGAATGAATCAACGGGGGGGGGGAACAGAAGCCGTAAAATGGAGTCCATCATTGTTATCAGACTGACTGAAAAAAGGTAGCGAGTTCTAAGAATCTGACTTGCCAGACTCCCTCACCAACTGAAGCCCTGTAGCCACATTCATAGTGACTAAAGCCTTTTTTGGAAATTCATTGTCACTGTTTTGCTGATGTTTCTAAGTAATACTCTGACAGCTAACAGTCAGGAAAGCTCCTCAGCATGCAGAGGAAGGTAGAGTTTAAATGAGCCATGGGACTCTCTGAAAAGCATGTGTTGTGAGGGGCCGATTTAAGTAGCACGAAGTACGGTGCAGCATACTTGAATCACAGCACACAGTTAACAGGTAGAGTTAGATATTGTTGGTTCCCTTTGGCAAAGAAGTAGAAACTTTTCTTGATTCAGTTTTTGCAGAACAAAATATTTTACTTGCTTTGAAATCCAAATGCCAAGGTGATCAAGCATGTAATCAGTAAGTAGTCATTACTTTCATATCCCTAGAACACAAGAGTAATTTGTCAAGGAAAAAGTTTGGCTCAATGTATTTTGGTCGTGATTTTTTTGACAATTACTGATTTACACATCTTACGTCTTGGTTCCAAGGGTCGTATAATATAGATGCCCCAGCAGCATAACTCTTAGCATGGATGGATTCACTCGTGTGTATGTTCTCTTTTTGTTGCCTTGTCGCAATGGGATAATTTTCACAGCAGTCTAAGTTCTCCCACAACACCAACAAACGCTGGTGTTAGCAACTTTCAAATGACTCCCCTTAGGGTACACTGAGCAGATGCTTTGATGCGGAGCAGCTTGGCTTTACAGTCATATTTTGATGTTTTATGTAGAAACATGCATTAAGCACAGACAAAAACACAGCCATTCACATTTAAATATCTAAATAAGAAATGCGTGACTACACTATTAACTTTGAATGGTCAAACAACGCAGTTAAAACGCTGTGTCTAGACTCCGCGGATGTAATCGAAAGAAAACACAGGCCGCACAAACATTTCAATTTCCCTGACGCACTGAACAAACACTTGCCTGTACAGATAGGACGGCTTAATGCTGAACCTCTTAGTGTTGACAATGTTGACGCGATAATGCGATGTGTTTCTTTGGTAAGCAATTTCCATAATCTCTCTGAAATCACAACATCTCCTGATACAAAGGTCAGAAGATTTTAGCCTCCATCTCTGTCCCTGATAGCTGCTTATCACATTTGTTTTTACTGTGTCACTGATCGTACTGTAATACCACATTCCCTTGACAATCGCCTAAAAGTTCACATGTTCATGGGCAAACTAGTGGTAATAGTGATGCTGTTTGACAGGCAGATGGGCTGGGAGTAAAGCTGCTACAATTTATATCAACATAAATGAGCACATTTACCCTGATGTCAGAACAACTATAGACATTTGGGGTACATTTCATGTTCTGGCTATGTGCATTTTTCAATTGAACAGGTTTTGACCTCAAATTATTAAATTAAAACCATTAAAATGGCATTCTCTACCTATTTTTTTATTTATTTAAACTGTTTTGTTTATGTGACGTGCATGACTAACTGTTTAATGGGTGAATGCTTGATTGTTTTGTGAAGTGCTTTGAGAGCTCGCTCTGACTAGAAAAAGTGTTGTATAAATGCAGTATATTAACTATTCATTGTTGACTCAATTATGATCCGTGTGACCTATCTTAGTACAGTTAGATGGTTATTTGAACCTCAAGTAGATGCCACTTTTTGTCAGTGTGTTTTGTCAAAGTTGTGATATGAATGAATTGTATGTTGGAATATATAATGTTGGTGATTCTATAACTTCAGTTTATTATCCAGCCATAGCATTATAGTTTAAACAGAAGACGGTGCTTTGGCTCTCAACCTAACAGTAAAAAGAGTCATTTGCTTTCTATCCTATCTGATACCAGGTGTATCCCAGCCTCTTAAAGTTTGCCTGGAGATCCTGTCTCCAGGTGTTCCTTGGCGGGCCTCTTTTCCTCTCTCCTTGAAGGTTCCATGTTGAGGCTTGTCTGCTCTGGTGGTGTTTGACAGTCTTTTAAAGCGTACGCACAATCTATCACCACCTGCTTCCTGTTTAGTCTCCTGTTGGAAGTTGGTGTGCGCTGAGTGTACAATACCTCACACAAATTGCACAGACATTGTCAACTGTATTCTTGACCCCCTCCATTTTCTTCAGCCATTCTTGGACAGAAAGGGTTTTATGGATTGGTCCACTACACTATGAAGCCAAGGTTATGCCAGGGCCAGGCATGTCAGCTCTCGTCATCGTACTCTTCAACTGCTCCAGTTCATGCCCAGGCCGACCCGGCTGCTACATCCAGACACTCAGACTGTCTCAGTGCCTGCCACAGTGCTTCACTCTACTATTAACATTATGGTTGGCTGTCTTGTTTCCTTTGCTGGGCCAAGCACTTTCTTTCCAAAAAGACCTTGGCCTCAGTGCTGACCTTTCCATTTGCAGGAACAGAGCAATCATTCACAAATCACACTGCTAAGTGTAAAATATCCAAATGGTTTGATATTGTGGGCCTAATGAAATGAGTCGCACTTCTTTGCTGCAATTATAGGAAAAGGTCAGTGCCATAACTGATGTTGAGCTTCGGCATGATTGTCCTACTTTGCATTATCCAGTGTTTGGCCCATAAAACATCAGCATAGGCCATATTGTATGACATTTTGTCAGTAAGCATTTTCACACTCTCAGAAAAAAAACAACTAATTTCGAGTGGATGCTCAGTTTGGAGTTTACTTTGAAATGAGTATTTTATGGTACATTTGGCTCAGTTATAATTCAGACGTTTATGAGTTTGAGGGATATTAGTGGGCCTCAGACCGTGACGGGGAAAATTACCCTTACTTGTAATTTTGTATTTCTTTGCAAATGTAGCCCATGAAATCAAGGGGAAGAGGAGTATGAAAAATAAATTACATTCTGCAGTAGCAAGAAGGCTTTTATTGGCCTGTGTTGTTGGATTTCTTATAAAATGCCAACCTATAATATTTGCCTTGATATATATCCATCCATTTATCCATCTCTATATATATACACATACACACACAAATTACTTCTTTTTGGCCATCTCTTTGCTGTCTGCTACTTTTGAGAGTGCACACCCACCTGAGACAATTTAGCCTAAGGGGTGACGTTCAGGCAACAAACTACCCGGTTAGGTTTAGTAAAAAAGATCATGGTCTTGTTCAAAACGACTAGACGCATGAATCAAACAAAATTGCAAGTCATATGTGCATGAGTTTCTCATGCACTCACAATATAAGTTTTGATAATGACTAGATAAATTGCTGGTGGCCTGTTATCAAACGACTTTAAGTAGGTACACAGTCACTTTAACATTCAGCAGGCAGAAACTCTCCAGTGTGAAACCCAATTTCATAAATATTCATCTGAGGCATCCAAGTTGAGTGGTGGCTCATTCAGTATTTAGTTATGCACAATGCTAATACATTATAGAAATGAGAGATGCGGGTCATAACTGTCAAGTCTGTGATGTTTCCATCCTAACAAGGTGTTTTAGTTTTTGGTGATTTGTCAATGGTCATAGTGGCAGGAGCATGTTTGAGGGTGCATTCTGCTTTTAAGTGAGTAGATAAGCACATGTCAAATTGAACTACTCCCTTATTGTTGTGCCACAGCTACATTTGTCCACTGTAGCTCAAAAGCACCACATTACTGTTTGATGTCCTGCTCATTTCCTTTCCTCCCATTTTTTTTTTTTTTAACTCTTCATAACATTGTCTTTCTTATTGCAGTGAAATGTAAACCTCTGGCTAGATATTTCATACAGTATGCCTCATTCAAAATGTTCACCCTTAGGTTATAAAGTTGAGACATTAAGCAATCTAAATCCTAAACGTCTCCCATCTTTACAGCTCTGAATTTAATGCAGCTGGTTATAAGGTGTCAGTTTTCCCAAACTATGAATAAAACATTCCTCACTGACCTCCAGATAGTTTTTATGTTTTTACCGTCAAGGTTTTGAAATATCAGTCTGAGATTTATTTCTCCACCAACACAATTAAGATGATTTGCATTTAATATGTGGTGATCACAGTAGTGCAAAGTTGTATTGTACAGCAACATGCCATTTTAGAAACCATGTTCTCAAAACGGATGGATAATTCCATAAAACCTCATGGTCAACAGGTTCCAAAGGGACAATTTATTTGGTAGAAAGCAGTTTGAAAACGGACATTATGTTGTTATCTAGAATTTATGGAACACTCGGAGCAATGGATGTATCCAAACATAGTTCAATAAACCAGCACTAGAGAGCACTTGCTGTAATTGTAGTTTTGAATGAACTGACCTTTAAGGCTGCATTCACACCGAATTGGGAGTTTCAGTTTAAGTGGCTGGGAAAAAGAAAAGCAACTGCCCGCTGCGGAAAGTTGAAACAGGATGAACTTTTTGAGAAACGCAACTGAACGCCACGCTGCTTTGACCAATTGCCTCACTGGCGATGGACAGCTTTACGACCGGGCCATGAAGGAACAAAAGACTATAATAGTAGTGCAGTCAATTGGCGTTAAAATTGCCATTAATAGGCGGCGCTCCCACGCCGCCGAATAACCCTGCAATAAACGCCTGATTTGGTGTAAGTGCAGCCTAATGCCGAGATTGTACAGAAAAAAACAGCATTTCGAGTGTATTGCTTTATCTGTAGCTTTTCCCGGGTTGGGTTTGTCTTGGTTAGTGTCTTAGTGAGGATTTATTTGCATAGAAGCCAAGACATGTGACAGCCAGCAGCCCCATGTTATGCATTTGTTTTGAGGTGGTGTAAGACTTCATCTGAGATAAACTGAGGATGCCTCTCAGCTGTGTCGTTTTGCTCCTTGCAGTTATGCAAGGTGAGACGGCGGCTTGTGTCTTCTTGGTGCGAGGGGATAATTATGATGAAATGATTGACGTTTCACCTGAACGGAACGTGGGCCGGTGGCATGTTCCATTCTCCAATGTCCCAGTTTAAGTGTCAGCGAGGCAGAGGAGAGCTGAGAGACGACGTTAATGGATTTTGCAGAGGCAGACAAACAGATGTTGATGTTCAAACTGTCCGTGAAGTAGCTTTGCCTTATCCACCACCTGTAGGCTTTAAGAAGAGACGAGTGAATAAAATGAAAATGCTTTTTGCAGTACCTGAAAGTTTGAAGCATGTTGTTTATTTGAAGGCTCCCAATGTTTTTTTTCATTATTGATAAATCTGTACATTTCTCTGCATTCTATGGTTATTCTATAAAATGTTTAAAAATAGTGTAAAATTCCCAATTTTCTCCCATCCCGGGCTCAAATCGCTTGTTTTATCCAGCAAACTGTTCAAAAAACACAAATATTACATTTCACTAATATAAAACAGATAAAAGAAGCAAATCCTCACATTTGAGAAGTCAACAAAACTAGTAACACAATCAATTTTGCTTGATTAACAATTATTATTTTTAAAAGGCCGCTTTCTTCTGACCATTAACTGATTCATTAAAATTATTATTTTAATGAATCAGTTAATGGTCAGAAGAAAGCGGCCAGGTATGTTAAATCGGTTGTAAATTGAGTAACACTTAAAACCTTAGTATGGCCCTTTTTTAAAAAAAGCATCCAAGGCCCAATATTTTAATTTAAGATACTCAACGGTGCTTCCGTTTTAAATTCTGCAGTTTAACTGTTCAGTTGGACATTTCTCTGTGTTATATTGTCACAGAAATGTCCATGGTAGAGCACTTGTCAAGTGGTGCAGGGAAGAAATTGCCCATTGTAGGCTTAGAATTAAACTCCCAGAGCAAAGCAGCTCCTATTCTTTGACAAATAATAAATATTTCATTTCAAGCCAACAGCAGCATGTTGGGAATAGTTTCCTAAAATAAATGCAAGTGAAAAGGCTGTGTGTTACTATTTAAAGCTCTCTAAACATGACCCCGTTGGAGGCTAAGGCTACTTTAGGAAGAAGTTCCCTGCCTATGGAAGCGGTTTCCTTCCCGGGGGATTACATTCCACTGTTGATTCCCCCAAAGATGGATTATAATCCTCAAGGAGAGAATATATTTATTGACGGTTTACTCCTGGTATGCTACGTTATTTCAGTGTCATAGATAAGAAACCCAATGTTGTGCAGCCAACCAAAGAAGCAGCTGTAATAGAGAGATTTGCATTAAATACTCTTAAAGGGACATTTCACCAATATTGCACATTAAATGTCAGTTCAGCGGTCATGGGTAGTACTAGTCTGCCTGTGAAGTGTGGAGGAGCTTTGTAGAATGTGAGAAAATAAACCCTGATGATCTTTGCTTGGCTTTGAGACTACAACTTTGTAATGGAGAGCATGCTTTAAAATATGGATGGGAAGTTTGAAATATTTGTCTACCAGGAAGCAAGGGAAACAAAAATGACATCATGGGAAATGTAGGCTTTTTGAGCTTGACCCAAATTAGGTATTAAAAGTCAGTATCTCATCCTCTGCTGCATCAATTTTATTATGTTTTTATGGTCTTTTGCAAGTCTCCCAACTTATTAAACACAATTCTAAATCACTGGAGAACCTTTAGTCACCCCTATCATCCATTGATGCACGTTTTCAGTTATAACCTGGATCCAGAAACGGCAAATAGTCCTCCATGATTTCAGTTTGGTTTGAACTCATGAGATAATGATTGACATTTGTTGCCGTTGAACACAATCCATACGGGAATATAATCAGCAGATTGCTATGAAATTTACTGAGCACCTATATGACCAGTTATCTGTACTGTATTGTCCCCATGGTCCTTGCTTTAGGATTAGCCACAGAACAGGCTACATGTTTGGCACCAAGAAGAGCTTATTCATCAGTATGATGTTCCTAATGGGCTTAATGAGCACTGCAGCTCGTAAGGGCAGTCATCACAGCTTTGGACTTTTGGTGGTTGATTTGCTGTGAAGTCTGGGCCCTTTTTTTTTTTTTACAGTCAAACAGGTCATATATTGGGAGGTTGGGGTAATGCATTATGTAAGGCCCACCAACATATGAGGAATAGAACATCCAGCCATTATCTTCTGCTTATCAGGGGCCGAGTTTCTGTTGCCAGAAGTCCCTTTCCCCTGCAACTATTCCAGTTCTTCCTGCGGAACCCCGAGGTGATCTCAGACCAAACAAAGTATATACACTCTTCAGCGTGTTCTGGGTCTACCCTTGGGTATTTTACCAGTTGGACTTATTGGGATAACCTGTAAAGCGAGGTGTCCAGAAGGCAACCGTTTCAGATGGTTAAACCACTTCAGCTGGCCCCTTTTTTGAAGGACCAACAGCTCTACTCCGAACTCGCTCCGGCTGTCTGAGCTACTCAACCTATCTTTAAACCCGAGCCCTGCCACCCTATGAATGAAGCTAATTTCTAACGTTTGTATCCACGATCTCATTCTTTCACTCACTACCCACAGCTCATGACCAAAGGTCAGGGCCGGAATGTAGATGGCCTAGTAAATCAAGAGCGGTGGCCTCCGGCTCAGATTCCTCTTCACCACAACAGTCCGGTACAGCACACGCATTACTACTGACACCACACTGAACTCGGACTTGAAGGTATTGACTCTTGGAGGTACTGAATGGACCATTGCTACTGAAAATAATTGGTCATTGTAATTATGTATGTGATTTCTAACGTTAGAAACGGGTGAAGAGCATTTTGTACTGTTGTTTTATCAGGGGGATAGTTTTTCCAAAACCGTAATGACAGGAATTACACGATTAACAAATAATTGTGGCCTTCTCATAACTTACTTTTTAAACCCTCCTAATTTTTTTCACTGTTAAAGACTTCACATATCCCTGGACTGACACAATAGAGTGCATCCGGCTCGCATGTGTGGCTGTTTGTGTGTGGAATGCGTGAAGTTCGTAGCATGCAGTGTGGTCGCAGTCCCAAAAAGCACTTCTTCTTAAATTGTTGTGGCGTTTTTGACAGCAATTATTTCCAAGCAGCGCACCATAAAATTACCATTAAAATTGCTTCAAATGACATGACACGATTTTCTGTTGGTTTGATTCCTTTTTAAAAATGTCTTCGGATTTGCCGGTGCTTTTACTTCACTTGAATAAATAATGAAACCTTTCCTTCCGTTTGACAAAGTAGACAGCAAATGAACCTCTACCAATAGTGACAAGCGTGTACAGTACAGGACGAACATCTGCTGCCTGACGTCAATCTCAGCCCCTCGCTCTCGCCTCCTGTTATTACATTCACTGAAGTACCTTTTTCTCCCTCATTTAAATTATTTACCATTTTTTTGTGGATGCTTGTTATTTATCAAATTAGCTTTTTACTAACGGTGTGTTCCTTTCATCAGCTTGATGCTGGTTTTTGCATCATTTGTATGACAGTTGCAAAGGAGAACCTTCTTGTACCAACTCAAGACGGGGGGGGGAGCAGGTAGAGATGGCTGTTTTTAATATCCAAACTAACCATTTTCTGAAAGGCACATTTTCGTCAGAATGATATGTGTGGATTAGTGGAAACTTAGCAGACTGTATGAGAATATTTCCGCCACGGGGAAAGACATTTCATTGCATTGAGAGATTAGTGTGTTGCGTGCCTCAGTCACTCACTCTTTGTTGGGATAAATATTCCCCTATGTCTGGAGGCCAGGCAAGCGGCTGGAATCAGTCCTTCAGTTTTTTTTTCGCCATGCTCGAGGTGCTGCTGTGTCTTGTACCAAGTCATTACCGTAACACTGCGGGAGGAAAGTTATGCACAGAGACGACTTCCTGAGAGCGCTTGCTGAGCCTACCGGACAAAGCCGCTAGTGTGAGGGTTATTTCGGGTCAGTTTGCTTCGCCTGTTTAGCATGGGGATCGTCACTTTAGCTTACTTTAACCGACTTAATTACCCTGACACCCTCCAGTCCCCCTGAATTTATCATCTTCATCCAAGTCCAGGGAGTGCAACTAAAGCAATAACATCACTTGGGCCAAACCAATAGCTTATTGATTGGCACCCTATATAGTAAGGGACATGTCTCGGCTGTAATGGACTGGGACAGTAGAGTTAGTCAGGAATGGGAGAGGTACCCAGTGCTTTTTCTCGTCCTCTCTTCTTTTAAATTTCCTATCTTAAGTTAATGAGAGGCAAAGGTTCCCCGCCGCACATTTCTAATTGCCCTCATGTCGGCATGTGAAATGGCCGAGAGCAGCAATTTATCGGGTAAATCAACATAAGAAGGAAAACGGTCAAGGACTGCCAAGCCACTGAGGCCCACCAACTGCGAGCTTGATCATTAGTCTGCGACTTGTGATGACCTGGCATCTAGACGATTACAATGGGACTGTGCGAAGAGGAGTTCTGGAACGACCCGCAGCTGCCAAATCCCCATGCAATGATTAACTGCTGGGATTGCAGTTTCTTTATTGCCAATCTAATATTCATGTATTCACTGATAAATATCACCCAAATGTAAGTGGTCGGTGATCAGAGCTTTATGAAATCCATTTTTTGGCTTATACTGGCGAATGGCTGTTATTAACTGAGGTGGCAACAGAATGAACAAGCCCTCACAAAGACACAGCAAGGCAAAACCAGATTTTATATATCTATAAAGTTTCCAGTTTAATGCAACAATTAGCCACAGTCTAATTTAACTCATTACTTTTGGAGGCTGTAGTTTGTGGTGGTATTACATATAGAAAATGTTCACTACTATTTAGTCCCTTCCATGTATATCAAAGTACTTTTTGGTCGGGTTCATCATCAAAGCTGTAAAATATTGGCACGCATGACAAACTCAAATTTTAACACGGGCTGCCAAGTTATGTTGGCTACTTCAGGACTTGGAGGTCCCAACCAAATAGGGCTGGGCAATATATCAATATCATATCAACATTGTGATATGAGACTAGATATAGTCTTAGATAATATCGTAAAAAAAAGATTATAAGGCTGCATTACAGTTAAGTGTATCTGAACTTGACCCTATTCTAGCTTTTCTATTTTTTGACTTTACCCGCTTAGTCTGTAATGTTGATATAATGACTAATATTCATAAAAAATCTCAATTTGTACATTTTTTGTAAATGTGCCGACGGTCAACCCTACAATTTCGTCGCAATATTTATATTTAGGTGTTTGGTCAAAAATATTGGGATATGGATTTTTTCCATATTGCCCAGACTTTTACAGAAATTAGAAGATCACATAATCAATCAATAATTAGATTAATAACTGTAATATAATTACTGTTTTGGAAATTGTAATCCCATACACAACTTGTTCCGGGAAAATAATCATATTACTGTCCTGCGTTACAACCCAACAATGAACATCGAATAACTAGCAAAAAGGCCCTGTTGGAATGAACACAACGATCCCAGACTAGGATGTGTTTAAAGTATATTAAAATGAAAAGTGGAAAAATTGGATTTAAAGCAAAGTTACTCTTGAAAAGGCCTATTTTCACTGTGACGACCAACCAACAACTTCACATGAATAGAAAAGATAGTCTGAAAAAAAGAAAACTGTAAATTGCAAAAATGTGCAGGGATTCTATTCCAGCGTCAATTTGTACATTTTACTTTCATCAATGTATACATAAATAGCGGGTACATATGTGTCTTTGTGTGTATGGGCACTCTAGCATCCCTTGAAAGCCCGTCTAGGCTTTTTGCTGTATCTCCTAGGTGGTATTACCTACATTAAATGTGCAATTCCCTTAATGAACAAAACAGCCTCACCTCCTTTCACAACACAGAATCCAACCCACATGAAGAACTATTTAAATGAGCGTCTTCTCTCTGTGTTGGTTTAATCCCGGCACGTGAAGAAGATGATGATCACAGAGGGCGATACCAAGAATGCAAGTCTGCGCTTTTTTACCGCCAACGTAGTAATTAAGCTGCTATGAGCACTTCCCGTCATGAAATTTTTATACTTCTATGCCATAACAGCCAGCTAACGGTGCACTGCAAAATCGAGTGAAATTAAACACAATCAAATTTGCACAGCTGGCAGTGAGGGCAGAAGAATGGGATTGTCATATTGTTGGCATGGGGAAATGTTACAAAAAAAAATGAAAGCAGCTTGTTCTTTCTTGTTTTTAAGTGGGATCACACTTGGCAGAACTATAGTCAGGCAGCTCTCATTTCAGGCTTCTGCAGTGTTTTCAGGTTGGTTTTCTTAAAGCTGAGGCTGGTGATAATCAACATTTTTCTCATCCTAAATACAAACCCTAAATTAAAACCATGAATATTCTCACTCAGTTTGCAACATGTCGAAAAATAAAGAAGATGGTGAATTAAAGCACCAAACTGAAAAAAAAATATATATATATAAAGAAACAAACCAATATATTAAATACTATTTTGAATCATGTTCTTTACAGTAGAAAGTTTTGACTGTAAGCATACGTGTTATCAGACAAAACAGCAAGCCCACATGCCCCACTACCAAACGAGGAGCCCCCAGCAGCCACCATCTGTAGGTATTGCAAAAGTCTAACTCATGGTGAACTGGGGGTTCTTGTGAGGAGTTAAACCAATCATGCTAACTATTTTCAGATTCTAATCTCAACTTTTCTTTGCCTCCCGATAATGACTCTGTCTTTATCTTCATTCTAATGAGCAGTGAAATGTCTTTAAAAAGTCTTGAATAGAAGGTGATGAAAATTACAGGGCACTGCTCTTAATGCATCTTCAGTTCTTCAGTTTTGGCTGGGACTCAACCAAAGCACAAAGGCAGATGTGAAAGTCTCCCAGAGCGTGTCAAAATGAGCCAAAGGAACAAAGAGGAAAGATATGGCTGCGACTTGGAAAGCATTGATGCAATTTGGGGGGAAAAATTGATCGCTAACGTTTTTTCTGGAGGTTTACAAAAGCCTGAAAAGGCCATGAATGTGTGTGATCTTGCCTTAACGGTGATTTGGATTGGTTCTTTATTTTTCAAGAAAGAAAGAAGGAAGGAAGGAAGGAATGCCTTTGGTGATTGTTGATATAAAGAGCTAGTGTTCTGTGACGAGCAAGGACAATGAAAAGTATCGTTGTATCACAAGTCTGTATGTGAATGGCAAGAGCTGTTCTGCTTAAATTGAGAAGACCAAATATGCATAATGTGGTGTATTGTAAGCGAGGCACAATCATTAAGCAACACAGCACACCAACAATAGATGAACAACTCCAACTCCGACATTAGCACATTGGCAAACAATAGGCTTCTTGAGAAAAGGTAATGTAGCCAGCAGAATTGCATAAAGGATTGCGATAAAGTGGCACAAAATGCAAAAGCATTGGAGCCACCAGTGACAGAGAAGACATCTGGTAACAGAGAGTGGGAACAAGAATCATGGCGATGGCAATGATGATAAACGCTATTCTGATGTATCTATTCAGCTGCAGTGACAGAAACACAATGTTGTTCAAACTCTTGTTTCCCGCATGTGGCGTTGTCTTTGCTGCCATCTCTTCAATCATCTCTTTGAGACATCTCTTCAAATTTTTGGACTGATGTTGCTTCTCGTCTACTTGTAATTTTTACAGTGATTTCTGCTGAAAGCTACACTCATCGATACCATTGGCGTCGCTGATAAACATTAAAATACCTGGAAAGTACAATGTAGAAACACCACAGCAATGAAAGCTTTATAAGAAATGGATCTAAACTAATATAAGCGGAATGCAAACTTAACCTCATTCAAAACCACTATGAGTCGTCCTTGGTAGAAAAAAAAAGAAACTAGAGTGTATTTTCATGACTATAAAAGGTCATTGTATGCAGTAAGGCCATGCTGTTAAACCCATCCACTTTTCCTTTCCTGCCATTTTGCCCAGGACTCATGCTGAAGCAGTCACTCATGCATGTCTGCCCTAACACATCATTGCAGATCAAAGCATGGCTGGGTTATGTAAAGCTGAAGGGGCTAATAGAGTGACCACATCCAATACAAAATGTATTACTGTGCATTTGCCTCTGACAGGGATTGATGGGATACATTAGCCAATGAAATTGGGGGCTTCTGCAACACAGGCATACTTACTCAATTCCAGCCCCCGTGCTGCAGACTTTTCTTGTGCTACTTGAGCATAAAGGGTGGCTCGATTTGATCTACGGGTAAGCTCTAAGTGGATGTGTTCCTCTATAAGCAAACAAAAAACATGTTTGTTAGTAGTGGCACACAAACTGATATAAAATCAATGTTCACCCAAGAATCAGACTGAATAGTTATTTTGCTTTCACTTCATTGTTCATTTTTTTGGCCCAAACCATCAGCAGTGACTGACATATCTGTCATCCTGTTTTTGTAATTTTCTATTCTACTTCTCTCATGCATAGATCTTTTTATTTTGTATTTTCGCTGTATGTCAGGCAGGTAAAAGGGAGCATCGCTACAGCTCAGACAGCTATCAGGGTTGAGACTGACATTTCGGACAAGGAGCAGAGGACATCATGGATTACCTCACATTTTAGAACATGCTGTCAGAGTGCAAAGCGTCCTTGCATGAATCCACTGCTGAGGGAATGCGACAAAGAGTGGCAGTTGTGATGATAAAAACTGAGCCGCGGGGAGTCATAGAGTGAAGTGTATTTTTGCCAAAGTTGCCCACTGATGCCAGCAGGGACTGAGTCACTATGCTGCAATGACTTTCACCTTGGACCATGTTGGCTGGAGTGTGTTGCTGACGCCTCTGTAGAGGAGTGCTGGTGTGTCAGACAACAGGGTCTTTAATCAGCCCTCAGTAATTAACCGGCATATATAGCAATTACCAGTAGGAACATACAATAGCATAGACTGTAAAGCATGCCACATCTGTTTTGTGCTGCAGCAACGGAGCATGGAGGCTCAGAGTGACTCTTGCAAGTCTACTCATTGTGATGAAATAAAGAGTTGCTGCTCACCTTTAAGCTGTAAACTGAATTATATGACTGTACTCTGATAAAACATAGCAATGCTGGTATTTGACATTTTCTGTCAAATCTTTCCAAATCTGCATTTCATGGATTTAAAATGGCTCAACATGCCAGCTACTGTTTTAAATTGGCCTTGAACTTGGCAAGGCCAATGCTTGCATAGAATTGACCACTTACGACGTATCTATGTCGTAAATTTGTATTTAACAAAAAAACTAAACAGAATTCTAACTAACGTTATGTCACAACTCATAGAATGCCCCCATCCTCTCTTGACCTCGCATTGCCTTGGATCTGAGAGCTCTGGCTTCGGGCATTATGGGTCCTGGGGCTAACGGCTTGATTTGATATGGCTCCGGACTTCCATGGCCTTCCACCACACTAATGTCAGCTTCATGGGATGCTGGTGGGGAAAAGCCTTTTTTGGCAAAGGTGCATTACAATTCTGTGTAGTGTTATGACACATGCAGTGGCAGATGGATTTTGCTTCCAGTTGGACATGATGGGGAGCTTATGCTAACAGCCAGCTAAACACACCCACTCCCTGAAGCTGAGCTGGTTTTACCGGCTGACTGTTGTTTTGCTTTATCTGATTCTCCCCTACATCCCATTAGGCTTGTCAAACCTCATGGGATGCTTCGGATGCTAGAAGGTAACCGTGGTTGTGCCGTTTTTGTTCATATATTAATTGAATAGCTTTTTTGGAAAAAGTGATGCAATTTTTTTTTTTGTGGGGAAAGAAAAACCTTTTGTGAAAAATGGAGAAAAATGTTGACTTTTTCTTCAAGGTTACCACGATACCTTGAATTAAGTGCAGCTGTCAAACCATTTCTTAGAGCCTTGACTCAACAGTCATTGATGGGCTAATCACATTTTGAGCTGACCTTGGATTTAGACCAATGGCTACCAGGTCCAACATCCTAGCCTTGTTTTACATATTTAGTCCAAAGGTGAACCGAGTCATGAAATAATCTTGATTCTTCTCTTTAAAAAGCCTTATTAATCCCATGCTACCTAGCGAAGTTGTTAGCTTTTATGAGCTGTTGTCGAATTAAAGTTCAGGCATTCCGATTGGCGCTGTCACACTCAATAAAGACTATGATCTCAACTAAATGGAAAGCAGGCAAGGCAGGCGAGCACTAAATCATGTTGACAATTGCTAATGAATATTCCAGGTGCCAGAGAGGCAGAGTGTGGAGCTTTACTGCCTCCAAGATGATGTGAAACAAGACCCCAGGTAGCGGATTTACACTAGACATCATAAACAGCCGTGCACTTTCCTCTATATTCCACCGCATATGAAAAGTACTCTGAGTTTATCAAAAGGGCCAACTTTTTTCCTTCCCTTGAAAAATAAGTGATGCCTCTGGTGGTTCACATACAAAGGCATTGTCACGGCATTTGGATTACACCATTTCACAGCAGGTCTCGCTTTTCTTTTTTTTTTTTTTTTTGAGGAAGAAAAGAGAGAAAGCAGGAGTATAATAAATACAAAGAACATTGCCTGCATTGCAAAGAATCTTGCTGATGCCTTCTTCTCCAGATTGCTCAGCAGCTTCCTCAGTTTGCAGCGTGGGGAGTAGCGAGGAGAGTGGACTCCCTCATGATCAATTACTCCACTTGTCCAACTCGCAACACCACCAACTTCTACTATGCCAGCAATGTTCACTTTAAGCTGCTGTTGCACACATTTGGACCATCAGATGGCCATTCATCTTGAATAAAATAAAATAATAATAAAAAAAAACTTAAAAGTAACTACATTAATAGACTTCATTTCGTGGCAAACTTCTCAGCCAGATAGATGCATGTCTTTTTTGGTTAGTGTTCCTGATAAAGTAGATACTGTGTGTAGTTTGTTGATATTGCTAAGTGTGTTCAGCAGATATTTGTGTTAGCTTAAGGCGCTGTTTTAGAAAGCCCTTGGCAGAAGCAAACTATCTTAATAAAATATTGCACGCAGAATATCAAGAACTAAAGGCTGTAACCTCAGAAGGGTCCAGCCTCTAAAGGGATATTCAATTGTTGTATATTACTTTGGCCTTATGCTACCGAGTGCAAGAATGCTGTTTAATCAGGGCTATAGAGAACTGATTTAAATGACAGGGTTGTTTTCCCTAAGAGACGCCATTATAATCCTGTGTTTAGACTTCCTTTTTCTTGAAATCTCTACAGTTGATTGAATTGTAAACATAACCTATAAGATTAATGGCTCAGTCTATAAAAATAAGACCCGTGTAGGAAAAATAATAGAGCTTTCCTTGAAACAAAACTGTGCAGTTATGCTGTCCTTGCCTCAGAGAGTTTTCCAAATATTTAATCATTAACTGTGAACGAATGAAACGGTCTAAATTTGTTTGGATTCAGGTTTTCTACAGGCTCATCTTAGATTATTGGTTAGGTCTTTTTAAAAAAAAATATACTGTCCTTGTCTTTAAGTCAGTGCCTCGGAGTATGGCTTAATCATACCTCTGCCTTTTAATCATCATCACTCTTGTTAACTAAAACTATCACAGAAACCCCTTTTTCAGGCTGCCTTAATTAATGTCGTTCGGTTACATTGTCCAGGACAAACTATATGTGGCAGGGCTCAACAAAGATGGATGAGTTCATTTATCAGGCCTCATGTTTTGCTAACTCTGTGTGGCCGAGTGCCCAGCAGCCCACGTAGAGTCTCCAGGTCAGTTTAACCTTGAGCACAGGGGGTGTATCAGTACTTTAAGCAGCTGTAACCCTGCCAAGAGGCAGGGGCACCTTTCACTGGCTGCACAACAATAAGCAGTCATCATCAGCGAGATACAATTGTTTTTAAATGGAAATGCCCTTAGCCATAGAGCTGCAGCTAAGGTCTTCTTGTTCCAGTGGCAGATGCAAAGTGTTTATACCATAGCTCACATGGCACCGCTTTAACTTATGTTGCACTACTGAAGCTAAGCTAGCTCAATGTTCTTTACCTACACCCACATATCTGCGGGGTACATCAAATGATGTTCCTTTCTCTTGTTGTACTGCCACCGGCAGGGCCTTAGGGTGATGATGTTGCTTCACGCATCCATCATGTAGATTTAGATCAAGATATTTTGACAACCATGGGCCAGTTTTCAGTGACTTTGGTTTGCTTTTTATAGTTTGAAGGAGGATGTTGACCCCAAGACCTTTCTCGGCCATCAATCGGCCCAAAATATCGACTTTACATACAGAGTATCTCATTATAACTAAGTGAGAGTTTCATGAAACATGCTGAGGACATTCGTGGTTTCCATCAGAAATTTTTTAGCACTTCTAGTAAGGTGGCTTGCAGCAATGCACTTGCCTGGGTCCAGACCTTTGAATTCACCCCCACCCTATCGAGTTCCAGTTGACCGATTCGTCTGGCATTGTGAAATGAAACAGCGGTTTCAAGTTTAAAAAGTAATCATCCAATTAGTGCAGCGGGGGCACTAGAGCAAATCAGTGCCAGGTGCAGGTTTGACACCATTGTCAAGCTGTTGTTAAGCGTGCGCCGTAGAAGGAATGTTTTCTCAATAGATTTGTACCAGTCCACTCTTATAACCCCAGCAAAATGAGTGGCTACTCATAAATATTGACTTAAAATGCTGTTAGACCCACATTAACCAACCATTAATGAACCATTAATGGTTTACTGACAAGATTAGTGCCTTACTTGCAAGGGTGCTGTGGTTAAAGTGCCATCAAGCAGCCTAGACCTGTAAGGCGGACCAGTTGCTCCCATGAGTTCTGCTCACATATTTTTTTATTTCATATTTATTTTACTGTATAACTGATGGCATTAATAGGTCAAAATTATAATTGTCAGTTAAAGATTAAATGATTTAAAAATGAAAAAAGTTGTTCTGTAGTGATTGGTGTGTGAAATTGAATCTCCCTGGTAAGTTTGATGGAAGGCAATGTCTGAAGATGGTTACTGAGTTGACAGTTTTGTCTGATGTAAGGCAAGCGATGCACTAAATTAGCTCATCAATATGCACATTGCTGGTAGAATACTTCTCTCACCATTATATGCATTACTTAAATTTGACTTCCTGAATTGTCTTCTTCTATTTGACACAATACCATTTCTGATATGAACACTTACTTTGGCTAGGAAGACTTTTACTGTATTTCACACTGGAAGAGATGGAAATCACTCCTCAAAGCTTACATTGCATAAATGGACTTTGACCAAAAAGCATTAAAAAAAAGTTCATGGTAAGAGTAGAAATTGATTTTTGTATTCTCAGAATATAAAATGATAACCAAATCCATGTTAACCATTATACACCACAGTCCCTTTTTAAGACTGTAGGGAGAAAATGTACCTTCAAGAAGGCATTAATCATGAAGTCGGCAGCAGTATGGCAAGAGGAATAAATCAAAGGCTGCTTTGGTTCCTGCCCCCAAGTTTGGCACCAAAACAAGACCTACTCATCACACAGCGCTGCGACTTATAGCCCGCAGACATGGTTGTGACATTTCTCAGTTTTAAGATACAGAGGGGAAAATGCTAATGAAGTGACTGGATGGAAAATGTCAGCTTTTCGAGAAAATGCAGCTCTGTTTTGCATGTCATGTTGGAGAGGCAGAAAAGTGACTACAGGCTGACTTTTGACTTTTTCTCCAGCTCCAGGGGCCACGGCGGAAACGTAGAGTCCCCAACAATGGTTGACTCTCTGCCTGGAAAGAGGTGGGGAGGTTGTGTGTGTGTGTGTGTGGGGGGGGGGGGGGGGGGCGTTGGAAGGGGTGCTGGAGGGGTTTATCTTAGTCATGGTAATTGGTTTGCTGGTGTGGAAGTAGGATCATTCGAGAAAACCTCATTCAGTCTGACTCCCTCCCATTTATCTGTCTGGAAGGCTGCAGGGAGAAAGGGGGGAAGGATAGAGTGGGAGGGAGGGAGGGAGGGAGTGAGTGAAAGGAGTGCTGCTGCAGAGGCATTTTCATACAAAGGCTGGAGAAAGTGAGTGAGTATGTCTGAAGGCTCAATCTGATGCCAGCCTAAAATGAAGGATACTTTTTTATTTTTTTATGCATCCTACCAAATAGTGCTTACTCCTCCTTCCCAATCCCTTGGCATCCCCCGTATGATGCCTAATGCACCTGTTTGCATTCATGTTTGATGAGGGTTAGGTGGGACTTCAACATGACAGGGCAGGAGAGCCATCGTCAAATCATTTCTCAATTTCAGATTAGATTAATTGAAGGCGGAAATTGAGCAGCCCCTTTTAGGCCCGGCATTGTCTTTTAAGAAGAACGTCTGATTCCCTCAGTGCAGTAATGCATATTCTAAGGTTATCGGTACAGGTTTTATTAACCGGTGATGAGGCTGATGAAAAGCTCCGTGTGAGGACTCTGGGGCTCAAAGACTTATACTTGGTATTTAACATGCCTGTCCTATAGCACTGTTGCTGAGGCAGCAGGGTCCAGCTGCACAGATATCTCCCCATCACACACCGTCAGCTGGTTGTTTTTTAATGTCTCCCAAGTTGCAACCACTGCAGAGATGCTGGGCTGATCCCAAAAGTCTTTGCGTTCACTTGTATTTAAAAAAATCCCAAATTTATCCCACAATACAAATATATTTTTTTCCCCCTAAAGGTGTGTTATAAAAAGATAACTGCTTCTAAAGGCAGTCATTTAGAATGTTGTTCCTTTTTTAAAAGATAATTGGGCTTTTTCTTTTTACAACTGCAGTTTATTTTTTTATAGTTTGGCCATTATTTCTTTCAGTTTTTAAAACTCTAGTCACCAAAGTAATGTTTGAAGTCTGAAAACCAATTCACAGGTTGTAAACAAGCTGGCAGAATATGCTTAGTTAACACCTCATGACTTTAGCCCTGAAGTTAAAGATGGAAGTTGGTCTGTAAACTGTGATGGATGTTCACAATTTACATTAAGATTAGTTCATAACGTTTGTATTCCCATTTCATAGCACTTTACTTTTTATGTCCAATCTTGTAACCAAAGAATAATCCAATTCTGCAAAAAAGATACCAAAGTTGTAATGCAGTTTATCAGAATTGTTAACTGAATCAGTAAGTTTTTGGCTGTTGGCTTAATTGACTGAGCCGTTGCAGTGGTTGCTTCTTGCATTCATTGTCAGTGCCCCCTAGGCTCCGCCTCTTTGCCCACATTTGAATTTTCTGGCTCCAGTTCATGACAAAGAGTGTTCTGTTACCTTTTGAAGATAGGAGTTGGATCGAGACATTGACTATTTGAATGAAATAGTGTTGTGGATTCAGTATGTAGGTTACTACTCCCGATAGTCTTACATTTTTTACTGGCTGCAAAACATCTAGATGATGTCCATTCGCTTGATTTAAAAAAAGGGGAATGGTCTCAAAAGTAGTTTTCTTCTAATATGTGTATTCTCTGATTCTTTTAATCCACATTGTAGCTGTCTTTAAAGAGGATGGATCCACATTTTTGGGAATCCGAACCTGGTTTGGAGTAAACATTGTTTTCTTATCACTTGTCCAAGTAAAACCACAAAAGAAGTAACTGCACCTCTCTCCAAATAAAAGTGTGTTTACCTTGCTAGAGTATACCTTTAGATTCCCCTCCAATAACTGGTTAACTGTATTTACTGAGAGAAATGTACCTCTCAAATGTCTTTACCTCTGCGGCCCAATTTCACAGGTGATCGAACATATTCCTCCTGCCCACTGTCCCAACTCTGTCCAATGTCTTGATGTTGCTATCATTCAGCTTTGGCCCACCTGCAATTTGTTCTCCTGGCCTCAATCTCTCTTCATGGTCTCCCTATGTGATTTATCTAGCTACGTATTCATTCATTACACAGTTATGTCATTGTTAAACATCTCAATCTTTGAATGGAGCGGGGAATTTCCATGCGACACACAAGCGAGTCTTGTGAAGGGTCCCTGCACACAGATGAATGATATTGGAAGGGAAGGGGGAAGACACCGCTGGGGTTTCTGTCTTAGGTTTTAAGGCCTGTACCATGCTAGTTGCCAGGGTGACAACTAGACTCCCACAGCGATGCATCATCAAGCCTAAAAGCGAGTGTGATGGGGAGGAGAGAAATTGGAGAAGCAGATTTATTCATTTTTCATCTGAAGTCATTTGTACCTCTCCTTATGAAAAAAATACAGCAGGTGCTCTATAAATGATCAACATTAAGAGCATAGAACAAAACAAGAAAAAAAACATTCTCAGTTTTTATATATTTTTGTCCTCTTAAAGACAGAGCCTTAGAATGGTAATGGTTGTCTTTCCCACAGAGCAAGATATTAAATATTTCACCTTTTGAACCATCAACACTGTCATACAAAATATATGCAAATGTGCAACAGAAATACCTTAATCAAATGGACATTTTGATATGAAATGTACTAAGCATATTCATGCTCAGAAGGGATTGAACTCCTAATGGAGGATATTTCAGTCCCACTACTGGTAAGGCTTTTAGAATGACAGCCAACCCAATGCACCAATCACAGCTGTCCTGGTGTAATACATGAGTAAGTGCCTCATCTAGCATAACATTGGTTATCTGTTACATGTAACCATCATAACCATAGACCTTCATTGTGTTGTCAGTTTAGAAGTTATTCAGCATGAGTGACAAAGGCGTACATTTCGGAAATTTTATCACAAATACAAATCCAAAATAAGCAATAGAGGAACGAGCTTAAAAAACATTTCGAAGAGCTAACTTAATCAGACACTTATTATATTGAAAAATTTCCATCAATGCTGCTCAGATTCATCACAGTGACAGGCGTGTCAATTGACGCTGACTTGCAATGTGATGCGTTCAAACTCTATTCAGTAAAAATTAGAATAGGGCAAAGTTAAATTATAATGCTATCATCAGGGTGTGTGGTTTTATGCAACTAACCAATAAAGATGACAATAACATCGTGAAATTCTAACATTTCGATTTTTTGAGGGTTTACTCTGACCTTGGGACAGTTGAAATTACTTTTTGGGATCGTGGTGAAAACAAGTTATTCTGGAGCCTTGCTGTCAATTATAATTCTCAGAAAGAAAATCAGAATCAGCAAAAATTGGAAGGTAAGATTTAAAAAAAGAAAAAAAAAAGAAAAAGAATTGATCAAGAATATTGCAACCAGTGCATTGTAAATTCCAAGCCTTGTTGACTTTTGTATGCCTCGACATTTGTACTGTATTGTGGTGAAGATTGCAATCCCTAGGGGCCACTAGCTGACATTTGTGGATTTTTTTTTTGGGTGTCCGCATTACTTTAAAATGTTCGTCTTTATTGCAGAAAAAATATGCAGAAATAATCCAAAGCTCTTTATTAAAGGGTGCGATGGTGAAAAAAGCCCATTTGTGAGCTGAAAAGCTGTCATGAAGCTATGATCCAGCAGCAAGTCAACACTCCAAAGCTATACATTATGCATTGCATTGCTCGGGCCTATACTCACACAGTTTTTGATGCATCAGCAACACTGCCTTCTGTGCTCTCTAACTCTTGTCCATCACTCCTGCTATTCATAGAGCCCATTAATGATTTATTGAATAACAAATCGTGAGTAATGGGACCTTAATCCGTCATCCTACTGCTTTATTGCTCATGGCTTCAAAAAATGCTCTCTTTATTTAAACTCCAAGATTTCCAAATTGAATTTTACAATTACTAATGGATTAATTCAATTTGATTTCTAGTGGAATGGAACGTGGTTTGAGAGCAGGTGGAGACAAGCTGACCTCTTTTGAACTTTCTGCTTGCTTTTCACCACAATGATGCACACAAGCCGTCCTCCCCGTATTCTGTTGGTATTCCTGTCAAATGCAGCTCTACGACTCTCTCTTGAATTAGTCTTGCCATTCAGTTTGGTGCTGTGGACGTGTTTTTGGAGATGACACGACAGTTACAGAGAGCTGCAGTGCAGTGGAGGCTTCTGATTTTAATAATAGCCGACAGATTAAACCTCTTTTATTTCTCGCATTCTTGGATCAATCCATAAAACCAGACGGCCTGTGAAGGTGTATTGTATGTGCAGTAGGGAAAAGCAATATCATTTATATTATTTTAATTGGTTCCCCAAGGGCACTAGATGATGTGAAAAAGACAAGCTACAAAGCAAGAGCTAATTTGAAATAAGCTTTTTCCCACTATTTTTGAATGAAAACATATTATGTCTCCACTTTATTCTTAAAGTACACTGGGACGAAATTGCAGCTATAGTTTGTATAAGTGCATGTGGGATACATTAAGACATTAAGCATTTAACTTTGCACTAAATATGCAAATCAGATCTTTTCAGCACGTTCCCTGCTGTAGTGGTGGGTTAGTGTAATGACAATTAAAAGTGGAGCTGACATGGAACAGACTTTTGCTTTGGAAGAATCATTTGTAAAAAAAAAAAGTTTTAGGATTTATTGAATCTAAGGTTAATTCTTATCGAGGTTTAGCTGTACTGGTTTAAAATAAGTAAATACAGAGTGGAATTTGCACAATTCAAAATGTTTAGTTAATCCAAGTTCAAACCTAAATGAAGTTGAGTTTAATAAACATGGATTTGCTAACTTAGCCAAATTGAAATAAATAAATGAATGTGTGTGCTGCCTAGCAAGAAGGGTTCCTTTTTAAAATAAAGTTAGATTGTTTGCTCTCCAGCTATAGAAAGAGACAGATGCAACAGCAGTTGGCAAAGCATCCCATTTGAAAACAGAGCTTTTGGTGAGCTCACTGATGCAGTCGGCGTGTACCAGGCTCAGATGCACTTAATGCAAATTACTTTCCCCGAGTAGTTCGGTCTGAGGTTTTCAGCCTCGGAGTCAAAGAGTCTGACTGGCCTCAGGTTTTAAGAAGTGCACAGATGGTTATGAGACTCATGCTTGCTGTAATCCCCAGGTTATGGAACATAGTTACGTGATTAATTAATAAGCTCCACCAGGCTGAAGGTACGCTGTGGTTTGGTGCCAGGAAAATGTCCCTCACTCCCCACTCACAGCGGGTACTGTTCCAAAGGAGCTGGAAAAATGTGCAGTAGAACCTAAGACCCACAAATAAACAATCAAACCGTGTGTCACCAGGCTTTAATAAGTAGCCTTTATTAAGACGTCATGCATCTGAATAAATTATGCAAATATGTGCATGAGAGTCTGAAGATGTGCACTGCACTAAACCATCCTTGCTACTGATTCCGCCTGCAGGAGCTGGCACTGTGTTGGCTTTCAAGTAACAGGACAGCTTCCAAATCCCCCCCTCAGCTTTGTGAGACATGTTAAAAAGATATATATTTTTTTTTTACAGTTACACATGAAATCTGTAACACCTTCATCCAGTTCTACTTACTGTGTACAATATACACTATGACACTAAACAAGTTAAATCCCATACAGAGGAAAAATTCTAAGGCCCAAAACTACAACATTCTCTGTTTATTTCCAGCTGCAATCGTTCTTAATCATAATGCAGCTTCATGCTCACACAGATTATTTTACTTTTTCATTCATGCATTAAAATGATTAAACTATACTCTTGTGCCCTTAAAAAAAAAACTAGTCAACATTATGTGTAGCATCCCAATATTTTAGTTCTCTTACCACACATTTCTCTGATCAGACACTCGTAGCACTTTTAGGTGGTGGTCTATTGGGATTAGAGCACTTGATTAATGTGACATTTTATATTAGGACTGGTCACTTCAGTCTTTCCTACTAATCATTTGCACTAACACTTTATTAATGGAACCCTCTCTGTTGATAACATTGCAACCACGTTAGCCAACAGCATACACCTTTAGCCGTTAATGGCGTTAGACTGCAGTTAGAGGGAGGAATGTCCCGCAGAATACACAATGCTCTATTTGGTTTCTCTGGTCAATCAACATACTTAGTGGTTCTTTTGCTGCACCTTTTTAAGATGGACTTGCCAAGTTTTGTGTGAGCTACAAAAAGTTTTTTTAACCGCTTTTGTTGCTTAATCTAGTATTCAATCAACATCTTTTTTTTCTTGCTCCGGTTTGCCAATGTTACACAATTCTTCTAATCCTTGTACATCAAGTACAAGATAACTTCAAATATTAGAACTGCAAGTTTCCTGGCATGCAATGAGAACTGTGATAATGTTTGAAGTCATACTGATTTTGATAAGAAAGAGTATCAGAAGATCTACATATATTTCCTGACCCCTAATAACCTTCACAGAGTTATATCCAATAGTGCAACCCACACATCTTAGTCATTAACATTTATTCATGCATATAATGCTGCCTATAGCCTATACTGTTTCCTCTGAAATCAGAACTATAAGACTTTACAATTCAATATAATTAGTGACATTGACCTCTTTAAAATGAGAACGGTATGGGAGGAAACTTGAAGCAGAGCATAAGCTAATCATGGCAAATTGCAGAAGATATAAGAGTAGATGGATAGTTAATTGTGACGGATACCAAGAAGATGTTGAGTGATGATACATTTAGCAGTGAATAACTTTAGAGTGAACTAAGTGAACTTCTTTAATTTGTCAAGATGTCACCTTTTTTTGGTTTGTTTGGACACTTAAACGTGTCTTTCACTCCCGTCTTAGTGTTTGTATCCTGTTCTAAATGGCCACACTTGAAAAAGGGGCAAAAAGTCTCCTCCCACTGCCTCCCTGATCTCCTTCCAAAAAAGGTTCCATCAATACATTCACTGAGTGAACTACCACTCGATGTCAGAGCATGAGTGCTGCATTGAAACATCACAATGAAAAATATGATTCTCAACATGCACCACTACTTCAAAGATAATGCACGTCAGTTCTGAGGTCAGCAGAGAGGGAGGAACACCGGTAGAGCAGCTCCAGATCTTACACCTACCTGATACAGTTCTAAGGATTTCTTGCTGACTTCTGAGAACACCTTATGCGCTTTGACATTCTGTGGAAGTGGTTTTCCATGGTTTTGTATCTCTGTGATATGATGAAAAACTACTGTATGTAGTACTCCAACCTTTTTTCTATTTTTTATGATCAAAAATACTCATTTTATTGTTATAACTACAGATGTTTCCAGGTTTTTTTTTTTCGTTCTTATACCAATTCCGATACCTGAATTTGCGTATATATACGTATATAATCCAAATGATTTGGACTTAAATTAATGTATATATTTCAATATGTAGTTTTAGGTTTAACTGATAAGCTCCTTAGAGCTAAGATTAGTGTTAGGAAGTTAAAATGGTCAACATTTTTCTCTAAAATCTGTTTTTTATATTGCTGTTAAAATATCTCAAAGAATATATTTATTCAAATTCTATTGCCAAAAACTTAATTGGCAAGAAAACTTTTGAATACATAATGATGGATTATAACCTTCGCACAATACAAAATGTTTTTTTGAACAGAATGGAGCATAATAATGTAATCCGATTCACCCTCCGTTATGTTACGTCAGCTGTTAGCTCTTCTTAACCACACGTGTGTTGTACTAGTGTGCAGACGTGCAGTACGGATCAGTTAGGATGGACGGGTCTGTTAGTAAGTTACATGTGTTCATGTTCCTTATTTAAATAATTATTTTAAGCAAAACTGGAAATAAAAGAACAAAACCAGCAACAACAGTACTATAAACCAAAGAGAAACCAAATCATTGGAAACCTCTGATCAACAAAACTAGGATTGAATGAGAAAAATAAGGCTAAACCTGCTTTCAGTTTTAATTGAAAGCCTTTGATGCTGCATTAGTGCTATGTTGAAAAAAAAAAAAAAGGGCCCCAGAACATGTTTCAGGAAAAGGAGGGGAATTTTAACAATTATTTTTAATTCTATTTTATGAGCCACGGCAGATTCTCCTAACAACAATTACACTCGGCAGATTATGATGGCTTAAATATATACTCAACTGGGGCCTCGTAATTAAATGATTTGAGGGAGTATGCAGTGAGCTGTGATTGTGTGCCAGCAACTGTTTTGTTTCAGATAATGCTAATACTGGGCATATGGAGCACACAAGACTTTTCTCCTAGTTTGGCTGTTTTTGTAGAGAGGCAAAAAAGTGATATTGCTCCAATTCAAGGCGGTAATGGAAGGTTCCTTGCTTGACTAAAGCTCCCAAAAAAAAGCATGGCATTTGAATTGTTTTGGTTACTTGAACTTTAAGAGGGGATTTGACATGCGTGTTCATTCAATGAATAAAAATGATGTGAAGTGAGTGTGCGAGCGAGCGAGCCGAGGGAGCTGCACCCTGTGATGCTGTGTTGACTTGCTCATCAGAATTTCACGAGTCATTTTGATCTTTAGAATCGTTGTCTGGCATGTTCCACGCGGTGCTGTGAAATTTGTCTAGTTTCTACTATTCAGATGACAGGCTGTCATTAAAGGGAAGATAGTGTGTATGTGTCGGTAATATGTATAAATGTTAACCAATTGTTAATAATATGTTCCACCAAGATGTCAGATTTTAGTGGTAAATATAGTATTGAATAACCTGCCCATGGACTGCATACAAGAATTAGCTCCCTTGCTAACTCTGGTACATTTACATTGAGGTGGAAACATGGAAATATGGATTCATGTGGATTGTCCCTGGTAAATCAATTTTATAAATACAAATGAGAGCTGTTGGTTTGCATTCCTGGAATAGTTGGTTGCTGAAAGTGAAGCTAGTCAGGAGATGATGCATGACGAATAGAACTACCATTTGAGCTGGGTGAACCTCAAATATGACATCTTACCACTGTTGTCAAAATATGATGTGTTGTAACTTGTACCTAGATTGTAAATAACATTTCAATGCCCAACTATTGTGAAGATAGATCATTGTGACACTTGAAAGAAAAAAACGACAAACGGTTTCATGCAGCCAAACCCAATTCTTGATCATTGTCAATCCATACATGTCCTAAACACTGAAGGAGGGTAATTGATCAGGGTAACAAGTATCACTAATACTGGTGTCCCAGGGTACAATGTTCAACCTTGAATAGCTTGAAGTCCTCAAAACAAGCCTGAAAATGAAGAAAATATGGAACTATTGTATTAGAGCATACGGAGCAGAGCTAGATAGTTGTCAGACCCTGGTCGGAACTGGCCAAAGCTAAGCAATGATTCGCCAGTCTGCGTTCGAGAGCGGGACTTGACAACCGGTCAACGGCCATTGTGGACAATGAACAAAATTGCAAGCTCTTAACGTGAGTGTTAGAATGTACACCAATCTTTCTTATAGCAAGATAGTGGATCCAGGGAGGTTCGGTTGTGATTGTCTCCTGGCTAAGTCCCTCATGGAGGACTTCACCCCATTCTCCCACTCCTACTTTTGACAGACGTTGGAGATGTTGGCATTTTTTTAAATTAAAAAAGCCCTCCTCTGAGTCAGATCAAATCACAGTGAGGTTGGTGCACACAGATCATCCCTCAGAGCTGCAAAAACACAGAGGCTTTTACTCCAAGCAAGCCCAGTGAATTCACGGAGGACCCTAAAAGCCATGTAGCCTGTCAGGCTGTATTTATAGAATGTCCCCGAGGCAGCCATGTCCTGATTCTGGGAAAACACAACATAATATTAATATAGTGTGAACAGAACAATGTAGGGATCAGGCTTTATGTTAGGGTAGGTGTTGACAGTGTATCTATAAATCAAGTGCAGAGTTATGAACTATTGATAAATGACTGTCGTGGCTGCATTGGGAAGTAGAATGAACTGCACCATGGTAAAGTATAAAAATAAAAAAAAGTCACAATGAGTCACAAAGTGCTTAACAAGGGTATTATCATAGAGTTAAAGTGAACAAAAGGGCCATGTGTTTAAAAAGTGTCAAACTAAAAACAACAACATAGTAGAAATGCATAAAAAGATACACAATTATTATATAAAATGCTAACCTGGTGCATAAAGTTTATCCAAATGCCTGTCTAAACATTTATATCTAGCAGATTTTTAAAAGAATCCACAGAATCAGCGGACCGTATGGGTGCACAGTATTCTGAGTTTAGGTGCTACGACCTCAAGAGCTTGAACGCTACGGGTCTTAAGGCGAGTGCAGGAAACGGATAGAAATTTTAATGTGTTTGACCTAAGAGAGCAGCTGATGAATAAGGCGGAAGTCGCTCAGCCACGTACGGAGGAGCCTGACTGTGCAATACTCTCAGGGTAAGAGTGAGAATTTTAAAGTGGATCCTTACATACATTGAGAGATCTCACAATGGGGGGGGGGGGTAATGTGAGGAGGCCTATTTGACCCAACGAGTAGTCTTGCAGCAGCATTCTGGATTGCCTGCAGACGATCAAGATCAGACATACTGAGTGAGGAGTAACGTGACTTACAGTAGTCAAAGCAAGATCACATATAAGCATCTCTAGTTCAACCATTGAAACTGCAGATCTCAATTTAACAATATGTCCTAAGAAACAAGACAGTCAATTGATTAACATGGGTGTCAAATGAAGAGGGATTGATCAAATAATACCCCTAGATTATGCAGATTGGAGTGGGACGCCGAGGTGGCCAATTACTTTGCATGATCGTTGAACAACCAGAACCTCCGTCTTATCAGCCGTCCTGTCTCTAATAGTGTTAATACAGTCTAGGAGCCAAGATAACCTAAAAGTGGAAGTGGAGAAAAGGAGTTGGATATTATCTGCATATAAATGTTACACACTATTAAATCAGTTTATGATCTATCCCATGGGTAGCCCACATATAAAGAGAATAACATAAGCCCCAGGATAAAGCCCTGCGGCACACCACGATACAGTGGAGAGGAATCAGACACAAAGTCTCCAATAGAGATTGTAAAACTTCTGTCAGTGGGATAATAAGAAAACCAGTTCAATGGTATGCCAGATATGCCCACCCAATCACAAAGCCTCTTAATAAGGATTCTATGGTCTACAGTGAAGAACACAGACCCGACGTTAAGAAATACTAACACAGAACAATCACCCTCATCAGAAGACATGATATAAATATGGAGCAAGAAAAGAATACTATATGTTTTACTATGCTAGCTGTGATAATGTAAATCTATTTAGGTTAGGTCTTGAACCACATCATTTGGTCCCAGACCATTATACCCTTCTGTACTATTATCCCATTTAGTGGCATTCATCAATATGGAACCTGCTGCAGTGACATAATAGCGGAAATAATAGGTGTCGCAATGAAACCAATAATATCCTGGCTTCTATTACATCTAGTCGCCGGGTTTAATTGGAAGTGCCACGCTGGCGTTACAAAGTATGAAATATTGATATCACATTTTTGTGTCACTCCTCAAAAATGTGTTTTGTGTTTACCTCACCAGCTGCTGTTACAACCAGTCTATAGCCCCACGGGGCTTTCTTTCCATGCAGCTTGTGTTTAGCATAATAGGCACAGTAGTGCACTGCCCCGGCGTTTTGCCTCTGTCAGCCCTATTAATCGGAAGTCAAATCACTTCCATTAGATTTCTGGGGTAAAGCATTTGGCTGCTGGGATTTGCTGAAGCAGGACAGAGTGAGGAAAAAAGGCAGGAGCGGTGGGGGAAAGATAGAAAGAGGAGCACAAGGCAGAGAGAGAATGGCTGCTGCTGATAAGCTGCAGGCAAGAAATACGCAAACCACCGCAGTATATGAGAATGATGAATCAGGGATAATAGTCACCCTGCAGTGAATGTTGTCATCATGGGACATTTTCTTCAGAGACAACATTTACCTGTCACAGCATCAGCGTTCAGAAGAGCAATAATGGGCTTTGTTCCCAGGCCCCAAGGTGCAGCGGGGTTGAGATGGTGGGGTTCATATGGGGTTTTATGGGAAGAGCAGCCTTAGGGGGGAATGAATTCACTTCCACTGATTTGTGCAGATTGTGCTAAATGGGCCAGGTAATAATTGCTGGCAAAAGTAAAGAGGTCATTCCCTCCGCATTCATTTAAGTGTGTTTTTACTGATCTTCATAGCTGGACTCAGTTAAACCTGTTGACAGCCTAACTAGCAAAACAAGGTTTAAGAATTAAATAAAGAAAAAAAGGAAGTAAATATCGTCAGGTTGTTCAGTTTTGAGTTTATTGTCTTCAAGGGGAAACTTGTAGCATCATAAAAAAGCACACATAACAGAAGGTAATGTAGAAACGTAAGTCAAAAACACAAGGTGAAGTGCCCCAACATCATACTCCGCAGTCTTTATTGCACAAGTAAACAGTGACGTTTTGTCTAATGTTAGTATGATTAATAATCAAATACATTATGATGAGCATGTCCTAGGATCAATGAATAAGTAACCAGAAGTCTACAAAGTCTAACTCTATTGCTAATATATATATATAATAAAAGTTGCTATACGGATTGTAATACAATTTCAGTAGTTCATAAACACCCAAAGGGTTGCTCCATACACTGTCTGGTATTTCAAAGGATGTTTATATTGCAAGAGTTTATATGGCTATATCTTGTGTAGCGCCGCTGTTTTGCTCCTTTTTACTTCTGCTGTCACAAGCCGTCCATCCGTCTGAGTTTTGTGGCTCATATAGGTTGCTTGTGCTCAGCTTTTATTGTCTCGTGTCTGGAATGAACTTTAGGTGCTCCGTGTGTCTAATGGGCACATTAGACAGCAGCCAGCAAGTCCTTGTTGAGAGGTCATTGGCCATACTGAATCCGTGGACCCCCCGCTGGCCAGCAGCACTCCCATTGCCCCGCTGTTTAAGCTCGGTGTTGACAGGTCAACTTGACTGACACTGGAGCAATTGGTGCTAGTGGCCCATCTGGGGGCGGGTGAGAGCTGGGAGGCAGCCTGACCTCACACTGCGAGGCACCAGAGCTCCAAGCTGGCATCCGAAGAGAAGGGAGCTTAAGTCTTATTAGAGAGGGTATTACATCCAAACACAGACACGCCACTTATTAAGACAACACTATCAGGGGAACAAAACAGGAGATTAAAGACCCATCCCATTACACTGTAGGTCACAGGGGGCTTCTTGGCACTCTTGTAATCTGGAAACAATCACCCCTGTTTGACTAACCAACAGGGAGCCTGGAAACATTCTGTCTCATTGGGACATTTTTCCTGCAGTGAGTCTACCAATTGTTGAGGGCCACAAAGGCAATAACAGCAGTCACTTCACCCCCTATAAGTTCCCATAGGAGCATATTGGTGCAGACCTTTCAGCTCGGGTGCACACAGCATAGAAACTGGGTTGTTCCGCCATGCTTTATAAGTCATTACCTACGAGCAAACCGAACAAATTTCCCCTGTATTGCATACCAGCCCGCATATCACTTGCTGTTTTGATTTCTTGCCTCTCTGCCTCTCGACACAGCTGATGGCCTCCCTTCCAGCGTGGGTAATAAGAGCCGAATGCATTAACCTTGTTTTCATTTACTCCCCGTGGATACAGCGCGGGCCCACCATGTTGGAAATTCTTCTTCTTTTTTGGCAGCGTACTTTATCATGGCTGGCATTTTCTGTTAATCCACGGACCTTTTCGTGACCTCCCTTCTCTCGTCCGGGGAGAATTATCTTGGAGGTGACTGCAGCCTCTGCGAGTGGATTGGGAGTTTTCTTAGCCCTCGATGCATGCCTCAGGCTGCCATGTTCATTGCTTAAAGGCCTTCCAAACTAAGGCTGCCAAATATAAACCAAAAATGGCTTTTGATACCGAATGGCCGCAGTAAACCTCAAGTGGAAGCTTACTTTCAACTTGCTTTTCATCCGTTTTTCACTAAATGGACAGGAATATAACAGACAAAGAACAACGCTGTCTACTTCAACATTACATTCACATAGAGCTAAACTCCACTCTCAATTACGTTAAGGGAAACGTATTTTATCCGGGATAATATTGTCAATCGAAACAAACCGGCCTCTAAACTACTTGGTTAGGTTAAGTAAAAGCAATCATGGTTTGGGTGCAATGACTTAAAAACTGAGACAAAAGAAAACAAAAAACTCAACAAAACTACTTGGTTAAACTAGTTGGTTCACAAGGGACACAAACATCAATTTTCTGTGTTTTTTTTTTTGACCCATCAACCACTGCAACCTCCTCCTAGTGCAAACTTTTGCAGGCTCATTTCAAACTTATTTGTGATGCGTCAAAGGAAAGATTATCCAGGAAAAGTTTCCCCTCCAAAGGTAATTCACACTAATATTTGGGAGACAGGGCTTCATGAAAACGGAACGATACTTCAGAGACTGGAAAACAAATAAGTGTTTTGCGAGTTGGAAATTTACTTCATCATCCCACAATTGCATCCTCATTTTAGGTAGAATTTAAACACAAACAAACGCAGTTGCAACAAATCCACACATTCTGCTGTCAGGATAATGAAATCCTGTGTATATCTACAGAGGTTAGAGCAGTGTCACTACAAGAAGTCAGCCTTCTCGAGGTAATTGAGTTCATAAAATTTAATGGAGGGTATTACTGCTCATGCCTAAATAATTTCCCCAGTAAAAAGCCTCACTGGGCTTGCTTTTACAGCTCCTCAGTTTTCATATCTTTCACACAACCTATATATTTGCATTTGTCCGATTTTTGAAATTCATAGTAGAGCGTTCTATAGATAACATACAGTACAGTCTGTGCTGTTTCATTAACATTGTGCACAGGATATCTTTACTACACCAGAGCCCTGCTTCTGCTTCCCTCTGTCCTGCACATCTTTGCATTGCATTTCAATACACACTGGGGCCAGAAGCCCAGTTGGCACTTTCAAACCTGATCGTGCTTTTAATGTGCACAAGCTATTAATCAGCAGTTTTATTCTAGGCCATGGGGTTTATGAGACACAGTGTAACTAGGACTGTGGGTTGCCCTGCACAGTTTTTTTTTTTTTTTTTCAGTCCATCACATTGTAACAGCTGCTTTGGGGGGAAGTTGAGGAAGATCCAACCAATAAAACCTGTAGACCCTGGACTGTGACACACAGGATGCAAACAAACACTTTTCATTGCCTTCATGGACAAGGGCTGTTGTGTTTCATCTGGTGAGCTAAAGAGCGGTCTACAGATATGTGTATTGTGGATCTTTATTTTCTATTTGGAGAACTCGCATCTACAGGAGGTTGCCATAGTGGGATTAATATTGAGTTAACCCGTCAGATGGTATAGAAGCAGTAGCTGGGATCTTGGTGGTTTGCATGGAGTCGTACAATGGACTGCAGATCAGGAGCCTGTTTGATACTGAACCATTGGATAGCTTTTGATTGCCTTACTGTCTGGGTGTGTGTGTTAACGCTCTGCAGGGACAAAGTTTGACAACAATGAAAGCAGTCAAATTTAGTATTTCATTTGAAGGGATTAATTTTTCATAATTAAAAAAGTTGCGACAAATGATGAAGAAAGATAACCGGAACTGAGTGCTAAGAAGAGAAGTGCCAATTAAGACTTGCACACCTTTGTCGTAGGCTACCTCTTGATTCTTCCAGGGTAGAATGAAGCAATGATTTCTATGTATCAGCCTCAGTTTTTTTTTTTTTGCATGTGTTTTTATGTGTAAGAAACAAGGAATTATAACTTGAATTCTAAATTTGAGTTAGTCACTCACTTGCATTAGCTTGCATTGCATCTGAAAGGCAATATCTCAGTTTATTTGTTTGCTGGTGGAGTATGTGAATGCAAATTTCCCCCCTGCGGGACTAATAAAGGATTATCTTATCTTATCTTAAATTTTATTTGCAGTAGAAAATACTGAAAATACTTCGTTGCTTACAGATCAATTTAGACTGGCTATGCTGAGATCATTATTTATAAATTGGCTAAAGTTGTAAATGTCCATTTTTCATCCCTGTTATATCATAATGTAGTTGTGTGGGCATTTTTAGTGTCTTTCAAAACATGTCAGTCAAGGACTGCAAGCATGCTTTTGCCTGTAAAAGCATTCAAGAGACAGGCTTCATGCAAATACAAATTATGGTACGTAACGCACGTAAGCCCCCTCTAGCGTCTGTTTACAACGCACTGGGCTTTCAGCTCGCTCCAATGTGAACCTGCATGTGTTATTATGAGACACTCATAGCACCTGGCGTAGTATAAAGTGTGCAATAGTCCACTTTAGGTGTGTGGGAGGGGTGACTGATGGACCACTGTTTGAGTCCAGTTTTAAACCAAGGCCCAATTCCAGTCCAGCCCCTACACCCTCCCGCTCTGTGACAGAGTGAACTCTGTTTTTAGTCACAATCACAGCTGAATGAAGCAGCCTTCTTCAAGGTGTAGTGTCTAAATACAGCAGCAAGCTTCAAACTCTCCTCTCTTTGGCAAGGAAAGTATAACAATATATCAGAATCGGAAACACTTCATTGATCCCCAGGGGTAAATTGGGTCCTTTTTACAGTTGAAAAAAGTACACAAAATATGTTCACTATACTACATTATAACAATGATACATATGGACACATTTAAATAAGATAAATATGAATAAAGTATACTACAATATATAAAACCTGTGCAAACAATGCTGGAAAATGTGATATTTGTGTATTATATTAAGTGTGTCAAAATGAGAGAATAGAATAAATAGATAAATAATTTGTGTAACTACAGTATAAATAAATGCAGAGCCAGAGTTTGAAGCTTAGGGCCAACGACCAAGATGCAGTATTTGATGAGTTGGGATTGAGAACCAGGTGATGTGGTGTCCTGTTTTAATATTTAAGTACAGAAAAATGTCAATAATGCCTCATTAAGTGAATGTGGTATCTTCCACGTGTTCTTTCATCATTTTGTGCATTTCTTGAAAAGTTTGCTTTATCTCAGAGCACTTCAGAGCTCCTTTGAGAGACACAGCTTTACTGTACATGAGCACTGCACACAATCGACTTCAGTAACGACACGCCTGTGCCAGTTATTTGTCCTGTTTCCACTAACCCCATGTGACCCTGGGAGAGGGCCACAGCAGGAGTTAGCAGACGGGCTCCCTCTCAGGGAGCTCCAAGAGGTCATAGGGGCATCGCTGCAAAACTTTGGCAAGGGTATCCTCCCATCTGTTGAGAAAATAAGTGCTGTCCAGTGATTGGCCGTCCGATTGACTGGGGCAACACGACTGTGGGTAGGCGGCGGCAGACAGAGAGCTCCCTGCCAACAGCTGCATCCCTGCAGGGAGGGCTGTTTGGAGTTTCCATCCTGTATCTGGTTTATTTAAGACAAGCAGATCGCATTTATTGCATATTTACATATATATATATGAAAGCCCCTATTTTGAGCATTACCTCTGTATTGACATGACATGATACTGAGTAAAGAGAGTGTGGGATGTCAGTGCATATTGACATTAGACAATAATAGTGTGCAATGCTGCAGTTATTGCCAATACAATACCAGCAAAAGAAAGGTATTGCTATGAAATAGACACTCTTATTCCATATTGCGAAAAAAAGTAAAACCATAAGGAGTAAATGTTCTGGTTTCCTTGAAGGCTTGTCCCACTCTGAAACATAAGATGTGTCACAGCTTAGCAACAGGTGTATTCTAAGCTGTGTGTTCTGTCTTTCCAGACAGAAAACCTCTAATCTAGGTTTGACCATATGTTCAAACCCCCAAACCAGGATCCATACCTGTACTGCTCAAGCATGCAATTATTTCAGGGCCTTGTACACATACCAATCACACTTTTCACACTATGGTCAGCAGAGGAAAATTATGTTTTCTTTCCCAAAATCCACCAAAACATAGTTTATTTGAAAACGATATAACAACACAGAATAATTGCATTTGTATCACTGTATCATTATCAGCTGTGTGCAATGAAAATGTACCCTTGCAGCTAACTGTTAGCGTACGGACTGGTTCCGGGACATTTTACAGATATTTGTCGGGACTCTGGACACTCAACTTGAAACCGGTAAAAATAGACTAACCGGTCAACATACTATACCTTGTGCGTCCAAGCAGACTGCATAAACCAAACCGCTAAGCTTCTGGGAAATTCCCAGCAGTCCATGTAAACGTCTGTTTGGGAGTATAACCGAGGCTTGAGTAATACTGTGAGAAGCTGCGATTGTCAGTTGCAGGTTGTGAGCCTATTACTGGCAAATCAAACATCATGTGAATATTCTATAATGCAGGTTTCCATAAAAGTAAATTTGCTGCACAAGCTGTTAAATGTTTAAATACACCCAGTAGAATGACCTGTTCTCATTATCTTGTTCTCACCATCTAAAGATTTAGGGTAGCAGACGCTTACAGTATAATATTCACTGGTGTGCACTGGTGCATGTCCTACTGACTTGTTCTGGCATATCCTGACTGGGTATCCTGGGTTAAGTCTCTCTGCACTCTATAACCCCAAAGCTGCCAGCATGATAGATGGCCACGCAACCGATTAAGCATGTTTTACGCACGCTTGAATTAGATAGATAGTATTTCCATCTGTGGAGCGAGCTGAGACAGCGGGGATTAGGACAAGGTGTTTTTTCACGAGACCATCCCCTCTGATGTCTGTTCCTATTTTGTTCTTTTCAAAGTGGAACACATATACAGACACATAAACTCATACATACATAGTCTCTGAGTTGTTGTTGTTCTACTCTATAACAGTGTGAACGTTGCATGCTTGGTAACACAAATTCTTGTTACATTTACATTGGAGTCCAAGTCAAACCCATGAATAAGGCATAACACATTCCAAGACATATTCAAGTATACAGTAGTTCAAGAACCGGAGCCACCACGAAAAGATCAGTTGTGGCAACCACTTTTTTCCTTTTTTCCCCTCCACTCCTTTTTTCATTCCTCTTTGTCTCTTCACCAGTCAGTGTTTTTTGTACAGTAATGGGTGTTTTCTAAGCTGACTGTGATAAGCTTTAAAAAAGTCTAAACTCTTAGGTCCATCGTTCGTACGTACGTCCCATTCTCGTGAAAGCGATAACTCAGAAATACCTAGAGGGAATTTCTTCAAATTTGGCACATACTATTTGAATGTTTGCCAAGACACTGAAAAAAAAATATACAATATATATATATATATATATATATATAATATATATAAATATAAATATATATATGTATATTGTGGTCAATAAAGTGTAGTATTGTGGTCAATAAAGCCTGCATCGTTACCACAGCAACCAAAATGCACAAAACGTGATCGGATAACTTGCAAATAATAGTGCGGTCCGTCTTTATGTTCTGATTTTGAGAAACAAATCAGATTTGCCTGCAGTCTGACCGTAGCCTAAGAGCAATGTGAGCAGCAGTTGATTGTTGGATTGCCTTTGAAACTGAAGTTCGACTTCAGCAGCTCATCCTTGTTGAGCAGCGAACCATGAACACTTTCATATCTAAAGCAAAAGTCAACAGTTGCTGGTAGATCTTTTTTTTTTACAGTTTTAGTTGTATGCTCTGATGTTCTTTTTACCTGGATCATTGTAACGCCAAAGCGTTTTCTTGTGAGTGACATAACATATGAAACTATTGTTAGATATACTTCATTTTCATATCACTAGCAGTCCATTCATTTTCTTCATAGTACTAGAATCCTTCAGGCTTGAGCTTTCCTAGCCATATTATTTATGTATGTGTGTTTTCTGGGCCTTGTTTTAAAGTCCTGCAGTACTATATATCTTCACATATGCCACATGATTTACGTATTTCTGTCTTTCTCTTTCTCTCTAGGTAAGTTTGGCCTTTCTTCTTCCTCCATCCTAAAACATGGACCCTCTCACCCTCCTCGTCAGAGAATGCCCCCTGGAGATAGCGGGTGCCGATGTGATTCATAGGTAGTAGTGCTGGTTAAAAAAAAACTGCCTCCTCCTCCTCCTCCTCCTCCCTCTGCTCCACTTCACTCTGACTGTCAGAAGAAATTAAGCCAGCTTCTGTTCACCACAAAACAGGACTGGGAAAGGGTCTCTGTAAGCTTCAATCATTTTAATGTTCTGTAACTCTTTCCAGGCATGGAATATGCGGTTCATGTTGTTGTAAAATGTGACAAAGAGGCTGGAATGATGTCAAGGCAACAGGGAGAAGTGGGCAGTGACGCAGTGAAAGGACAACAGTGGTGTTGAGAGGGTGGCAGCGCGTTGCCTTTGTGCTAAAACACTGTGTTTTCTGGTTCAGCCCCTGCTGAGAACTGATTATTAGCCGTTTTGTCCTTGCCCCGCATTGATGCCCAGAACCAATTAATCATTGGTCTTTATCTAAACCTTTGTTCATTTGGGTCGTTGGCAGAGTGTGTTGTTGACCTTGCTTTGTGTACCTTTCCAAGCAATACACATGGGTGGATTATGACGAAGCAGAAAAATGTGATCGTTCTTCTTGAAGTCCAAAAGTTACCACATAACTTGGGGAAAGAATCCCGACCTTGACATAGGACGATAAATAATTATCATTACAATGTCTGATAGAGTTTTGCTCCATGTGATTATCCTCCCTCCCTTGTCCTTCCTGCTGATATTGGCCTGAAGTACGTTTTATCTTCACCTTCCAGGCGGACCAGATTAATCCAGTGAAATGTGTTTTAGCTAAGTCAGTGCACTAAATGGGGAGAAGAGGGAACCCAGTGGTTCTGTGTCTCGTGAATTACAATGAGATCGGCTGCTTCTTCAGAACTGGGAGAACGGTGTTTATGCTGCAAAGATCAATCACTTCATAGAGCATTGTTTGGAGTTTTAACTTTTGAGGACCTTGTTGGCTTTGGGGATGACGAATTTTTCAGCAACCCTCTCACGGACCCGACATCCAACTGATGCAATGAGGCTGCAATTGTTTTTGCTTTTGAACACTGGTTTTCTCAGATCGCCGGAGTTGCCTTACTGTGTCCCTGCTGGAGTGGCTCCGCCGCGAAGTCATTCCTTTCAGCTCCAGACTGCAGCTTTCATTGGGAGATTGTGTGCCGGGCGAGGCGCAGCAAATTAACCAGGGCCTTCGAAGGTTAAATGCTGCTGCTGGGGACTTTGTGCACGAGGCGGGCGATGCCACATCATTGGCAGCGCCCCTTCCAGTCTGTTCCATCTTGTCAATAACGGCTGTCCACATCACAGCCCATTCATGTCCCTGTGTCCATTGTAATGTCACATTACGCAGAACATTTTTTGGCAGCAAAACCAGAGTCCGGCATTAATTTTCACTCCGTTCATCGTCATATTTCTCTGCGTGTTCACTGTGTGGTTGAATGGAGCTTTGTTCACATCCATACAGATGACCTCTTAGTTCCGTCCTCCCGTTTGTCCTCGGTACACCGGCTCAATGGGCTGCTGTGTTCACTGTGATACAGACAGCGTGGCCCCTAAAGGCCCGAGGACTCCCAGATGATGGAGAGGCTGAGACATCTGCCATGGAAGTACAGATGGTAGCCTTGGGTACACTGTACCCTGTTGATGCTGAGAAATATGATTTCAACCCAAGTAAGCTGTATTGACTGAGACGTCTCCCGCAGTAGTCCTCAGGTTGTTGGTGCAAGCAGTGGGTGGTGGATTGATTGTACAGTATTCCTACTAGAGAGAAGTGACCTATAATGCTACCACAAACCAAGGACATGGGTTTTATTTCCGCATTGGTGGGCACATATATTAAGTGGGGGGTCTGGGCATCGTCCCCCAGGAAAATTTTGAGCGTCAAATACTTAATTTGCTGCATGAAATTTTCTACATCAATTAATGTCTTTATTTATGTAAAGGAAAACACAAAAGTCAGGCGCAAAATAACAATTTTAAATATTCAAAGCATATTGCGCAATATTTTTTCTCATTGCTTTCACATATGTATTCTCCTATGGATCAACTTTTCTCATTTAATATTATTTCTGCTGAGTCAACGCACATGTAGGCATAATTAACTATGATCCTGACGTACCCCGCTTTCCACTAACTCTAATGCGAGCCCACCTGTGTCATTATTAGATGCTTGGAGCACCTGACGTAGTATAAAGAGCAAGATTTTCCACTCCGGCAGGTGGGAGGGAAGGAGAACGAGTCAAACAAACTCTGGTCCAGAAGACCAAAGTAACCTCTTTTAAATGTCCATGTGGGACCTATTCACCTCAATGATACATTCATTCAATTTAATTAATTCATGTACCCCTTGGACTTTAATAGCTCATATGTGTTTCAGTGAAATCTCTGTTCACGTTTAAAACTCTCTGCACAAAAAAAAATCCCACCTGATCTTTGAGAAGTGTAATATTGGGAGAATGTAGTAATGTTACGATAATAAAGAGGTAATTTAATAAGGATAAAGCCATAATATAAAACAAAATAGTCTACGTCTCTGCGGTTCAGTGTGCATTACATTATTGCTCTACTGATATAGCAGTATCCTGTTCAGACTTTTTTGTGTGCTATAGTCCGATAGAGGCAATAAAGGAAAGGGAGACGAGGTTCACACAGGATTGGAAGCCTCGCTAAATGCAGCAGCGTTTCACTGCGCTGGTAAACAAACTAGTGTGTGTGTGTGTGTGTGTGTGCGTGCATGCGTGCGTGTGTGTGTCTTATCTTTGTAGCGAACCCACATCCTTGCCATAAACCAGCAATATGTTGTTTTCCTGTTACATTACAGAAATGTATGTGTACAGGCGGAGGTTTCATAATCATAGATTGTGGTTTTAAGCAGGCACATTAAAAGTGTTCTCTGCATTTGTTAGAGTGTAATTGAGTGTCTCTCTTCTCATAGTACATAGGAATTTTATTTGTAGGATGTAGGTTTGGAGGAATGTTTAATTGTTATTGGATTTCCATCAACTGTACTCACAATCACTTTTTCTTTTCACTATATTCAGGATACCATAAGCAAAAAATGTTTTGCTCAAATTGAAGCATATTTCTTGAACGCACCTTCAACTCAGTTAGCAACACATAGACTGAACCTCAATCTGTTTGGGTTGCCTTGACTTCACAACAGCAGTATATTATTATCCAATATATTATGGGATGCAATGAGCATATCAGCCTCTGGGGCCCACAAGCGGGGCTTTAGATATCGACAGTTGAGCAAAAATCAATCTTCTGGAAAATAATAGCCTCACAGATTTATAATACTTCCAACAAATATAAACAGATGAATCTGATTTCAAATTCTAAATAGCTCCAGAAAAAGGCCAAACACAAACGCCTCAGTCATGAAAAATGTCCGGCGTGTTCACACATTTTCTTTTTCTTGAAAACAATCCTTTTAAAAAAAAAAAAAAAAAAAAAGAAGAAGCCGAAGCGTCCTCAAGCTCGCCAGGCTGTCCTCTGTTCTCCTTGTGTGTTGTGTGGAAGGTGTGTGCGTGTGCCAAGGCCTTCAAACACAGCCTGTCCATCCTCCCTTTGTACCTCGTCTGGCTGGTGTCCTCCCACTACTGCTGCTTCGTGTTTGGAAGGGCCAGCAGGGCCAGCATGGAGAAGGGAAGGAGGGCCGTCTGTGCCCAGCCCGGCCACCTGGCTGCCCAGAGGGGAAGGGGGCGTGGAGGGTGCTGGAGCAGAGGAAGCGGGTCAGCGGGAAAAAGAGACATTTTCCCTCCCTTTTTCTCTCGCTCTCAATTTCTCCCCCGGCCTTCTGTTCCCTCATTCGCTCCTTCCTTTCCTCATTCTTCTTGCTTTCACACTTTCGTCCCTCTCACCTCCATCCTGGTTATCTCGCACTGGTTTTAAATCCTCTGCTTCTTACTTCGCCCATCGCCTTCTAGAGCCCGTTGCGTATCAAAGTCTATTACAAACTGGGAAAATATTGTATATAAAATAGAAATTGTTATTTCATTAAAATGCAGACATCTTTGTGTTGTCAATATAAAAATCATATGAAATATATTTTTATGAAAATAAGAAACTTGCAGTACTTACATGCATATATGCAATTTAAACAATAGGATAGCTGCAAGAGTATATTTGCTCTACAAAAGAGACAGAGTCAGCTGTATAACTAATGAGCAGGAGAGCTGAGATTACTTTTTTTCTTGTGTACGGTGCATTATCTGTTCCTGTTTGTGCTGTTTCTACCTGGCCGTTCTCCGTCGTCCTTCTGCCACAGCCTCACTTCCCGCCTGCTCTCTGTGGTGGATGGACTGTGCCTGCCCATGCCAGACTGGAAACTGCTGGGCATTACCTATGGGTCACCTGGGTGAACACCTGACAAGCAGAAAAGTATGATCCAGCATAGCAGCTCAAAAAAAAAAAAAAATACAGATACCTTTACACCAAAACATTTATAGGGATAGGTCTAAAACTATGCAACAAATTAGTATATATGCCCCACATGAAATAAAACTTTCTTATTTAGAAAATAATAAAAAAATCTGACTTCTGGTCCGACCGTCGACACAGTTTATCTGTGCATGACTTATGCTATCATGGTTTTTCATATCAACGTTGGTAGCAGTTTGTATGATTTTGTATGCGTTTAAAAAGCAACACTGTAAAGAAAAACAACCCGGTAGGAAGCCTAAAACTGCTACAGAATAAGTATTTACCTCTGTGTACCCCCAAATACTCATTCACAGGAAGACTTTTGTACAGTTTGTCCTCAGACTGAAACATTTCAGCATATATATTCAGCACATTTTCGAACAGTTTTCATCTCTGACTGTGACCCTGCTTGACCTTAAGTTCTAGAAAAACCTCACTCTGCTCCAAAGTGGAAAAACAAAAATATCCAGGCAAATGCATACCATCAATTTAGTGTGTGTGTGTGTGTGTGTGTGTGTGTGTGTGTGTGTGTGTGTGTGTGTGTGTGTGTGTGTGTGTGTGTGTGTGTGTGTGTGTGTGTGTGTGTGTGTGTGTGTGTGTGTGTGTGTGTGTGTGTGTGTGTGTGTGTGTGTGTGTGTGTGTGTGTGTGTGTGTGTGTGTGTGTGTGTGTGTGTGTGTGTGTGTGTGTGTGTGTGTGTGTGTGTGGTTAACCCCTGCTTTGTTTTTAGTGATTTTCAAATTTCACGGACATTTCAAGCAGCAGGGCATAAACATATTCAAAATGTTGCCAAAGAGTTTACACCTTTTGTCCGTTATGTGCGCATGCCAAAAGAAGCTCTGCTTTTATCGACTTTAGTTTGGTCCTCTGCCTGATGGAATTTACACAGTATTTAACAAGCTCTTTCAACAGTCTCCCGCATCACTATGCGTTTAATGTGTGCAATACACTCGGGAGCACTTAACATGCATGCCATTATTCTGAATCTACTTCCCATTCGAAAGACTTTTGAGCCTTAATTATTTTTAAGCTCTTCTGGAGGAGCTGACACATGGTGCAGAGGTCAAACTGTGAGGCCAGGTGAAACTAAACTCACCATATTGCAGTCTCCTCTGCCTCCTCCTTCCACTGCCTCTCCCCTTGGGCTGATAATAGAGATTTGGGGCTCCCCCGCTGCTCGAGCCACCTGTGATATTATCTCTGAGCTCTACCAGGCAAGGTGGGACTCTTAGCCCTCTCTATGGGACGGAGGAATTAGAATTAACTTTACGGCTAAGTGGTTTGGATGTCTGGATCTGAAGGATGAGCAGAAGGCATTAAATTGAAATTGTTTCTTTCTTTTCTTTTTTTTTACTGGGAGAGGAGAAACATATGTGCATGCATAAAAAGGGAAGCTCTACGGTGAGGCAAGTGCTTGTTTATAAAACCCAGAAACCTTTCGAGTCTTTATGATAAAAATTGCACATTTATGTAAAGTTTACTGCTTGCGATGCATTCTTAGGGGACTAATTAGATATATAAGATTATAAATGGTCAATAAAGGTCTATTTGAGTACAATGCCAAATTTCTTACAACGGATAAACCATTAAGGTCAAAGGTAGAAACACAACATTAGTAACATTTGTAATAACTGTATCAACTCAAAATCTAAGGGATAGACCATTACTATTTCCAGAAATTTTGCAAAAATAGAAGTCTGATAATACTGGTGATATTTATCTAAGATTTAAAAATGTTGAAAAAAGAAAATCCAACTGTACTTGAGTCCATGATCCATAAAGCTTTGCATTGTTTCAAATTAGTGATAATGTTTTGGTACAATTGATGTAATATAGTGAACACAGTGCGTTAAATTGCATATTCTAATAAGCCCTCTAAAGGACGCAGAAGCACTGTCTGCTTTCGTGGAGGTGCCATGGAATTTTAACATATATCCTGCCACAACTTCGTAGTGCGTTGTTCAGTGGTCCTGGGCAATTCACGTGTCTCTATGAGATCACGTTGATGCAAAAACCCCCAAAACTTTACCTTTTTTTTTTTTTTTCGGATGCAGAATTGTAACCTTTTTTTGTGCTCGTGTTTTTTTTTGTCCATCTGCTGCCAATGTTTTCTTCAAGAGGAGCAAAAAAGAAAAAGCAATAATATTATAATAAGTTAAATTTTACATAAACCATTTTTATTAAAGCTCCAAACAGTATATGCATCTAAATGAGCTTACAAATGTAAGCATACTGAACAAGGTTAAAGCAGGATCTGCAGTAAAGCAGTCTGCGTTTATATAATGAATGATTCCTACAGTGGCTGTGGTCCACAGCTGCAGATGTCAGATTAGAGCTGCTCATCAGTTATGTGTGTCATCCTCCTCCTTTCCGGCTTTCTTACTAGCAAACGTGGCATTTCATGTTTTTGTTTTTTTCTTGGAATGCATAATGATGCAAATGCTGCTGTGTCACATTATGCATTGTGATGACCATTTATAACTCAAGATACGGTAGAATTTAAACTGTTGGACTGCTGCCGTCGTACAAAGCGCTTCATCAACATTTTTTTTATCACTTATTTCTATCATCACTGTAGAAATTCAATAAAAAGCCAGACCATCTGCCTCTGGCTGCAGATTTGTGGTGCTGAACCAAAACAACAGGTGCACTCGGAGACGCCCACACAGTCTGTGCACCCAAGACCTACTGCTAGGTACTTGTTGTTAAGCTTTTACAATTAAAATAAGGTCCCTGGTCTTCATTGGTCCTAGCAGGGATGCTGAGATGGCGTTATCATGCATTCTTAGCAAAATATTAAAGTATTTTGTCTAACATTGGTATTAACACTTGTTCCTGACGGCAAATCATACTATCTGATAAGTTTCATCAACATATCAGAAGAAGCAATACAACTTTTATATCCTCTTTAGTTTGCAAGAAACTCAACAATTGAACTCAGCTTGTTTCATATTTCGCACATTAAGTGTGGCTGGTTTGTAAATACCTTATGCCTTATAAACTTGGAGCAGAAATGTGTCTCATTAACTCTACCTAAATAATGTCCATAATTTCTGCTGTCAAATTACTGCAGGTGATTTTGGAATTTAAGGATGACTGGGTGGGTTTGCCTTCCTTACTTTACGAAAGTTATTTTTGAGGGAATCATGTTTTTTTTGTGGTATACTTTTGCTTTTGACGTATCACAAATGAGTTGACTGCTGCCCTGGTCCTGTTTTGTTGCCTTAACATAACAAAATTGTAGTTTTGTTGCCTTAACATAACAAAATTGTAGTTTTGTTGCCTGGGGGACTACTAGATAGTTTGGGATTTTTTTTTTTTTTTTTTTTTGCTGTGCTTTGTTTTAATTTACAACATCCACCACAGTGTTTAATCTGTTTTAAAACTGAGACCGTAAATCATGAGAAAGCATGTTTGAAACGTCATCAAGAAAGCAGTTTATTCGTACGGGAAAGTCATTTTGTGGGAGCGTCGCACCTTATCACAAATCATTCCCTCAAATGGTACAAGGTCATTTCCTCTACATTTTAGAGTCAAACGAGAACAAAGCTCTCTAAATCTGTCAAATTCATCACAGGCGAACAGTCATTTCAACCTCGTGGAAGAGTGTGAAAAGTTACCCTGAAACAGTGAATCAGTCCCATTGTATATAACCACTGAAATTCAAATAGAAGCTCTTTTTGTAGGTGTACAAGGTGACTGTTTTTGAGATTTAATAGCTCAAATTACCATGTTTCTGTTCCTCCTCAACAACTGAGCTTTGTGAAATCTTAATGGATTTTAAAACAGCAGAAGCTTCTAATAATGTGTGAGTTAAAAAGCATCAAGCTGTGTTGTATATTACTTACCTAGTTCTCCACAATTAGCATCGCTTTCAGGCGCTAGTAGGACATAACGTATAGGCTAATCACATAGACATTATGGGTAATTTTATGGGAACCTCCCTCGGTGCACCTGTTAAATGGGCCTTATCATTAAGTATGTATGTAAAGTCTCCAGGGGGAAGGTTAAACACTGTGTTTGTTGTTTTGTTCAGATACCTCCTGCTCCAAACGCTCCGTAATGATCCGCTTTATGTAAATCGGGTGATTATTTCAGAATAATCAGAATGGCTAACTTTAAACTGGGGATTTTGTAATGGTTTGTGAGGAATGTTTTGATAAAGTAATTGCAGAAGGGGAAGTTTTTCTGATGTTTCCATCCACGCCGTAGTGAGTATGCAGCCCCTCAGTGGTAACAGTCTGATTTAATTGCACGTAGCCGACTTTTGCTCAAATTACACTGCAGTCAAAAAGCACATGAGAAGCCAGGGACTATTTAACTAATGAAGGGGATTCACAGTTGCATCATCTATCGCTTCACGCTTGTCGAGCCCCTCACCCCCCCGAGCCGCCATCGTCACGCTCATTCAGACATCTGCAGATTTTTCTTTTTGCTCTCTTGATATTCAGCGTAAAGTTGATGTACAGCCCACCACATTAATAAAGCACTGCACTATATACTACATATTTTATTATTTTAAAGGATGGAATGCTTGGAAATGTATACCTAAAATGTTACCAGCAGAAGGTCAGGAGCACTTTCTCAGTTAGTGTGCTTTCTATGTGGCATTGATCAATGTCATCAATAATGCAGCTACAGTGGTTTAATAAGCCTGCCGACATTTACAGACCCTTAAAAGTTAAAGTTGATTTGCAGGAACATACTTAAAGTTCATTACAACTTGGGTCTTATTTTTGTAAGTAATGTGACAATGTGCTTACTCTACTTGCTATTAAATGACATCTACTGTAAGTCAGCCAGTCAAACAGATTGTAAACAATACAACAGATCATCTAAAGGATTATCTAAACCACTGGTAACCAACTTGGGGGTCCCAACATTTTAATAAACAGTTGACCTATGTGTCGGTTTTTCATTCATCTCTGTGAAGAAAACTGAATGAAATTGTTATTTTTAAAGTAACAAGTTAAGGTCACTGTGAAGACCTGAATACAAAGCTGTATTCACAGAACTTCCCCTCTCTGTTATTGTTCTGTACTGACTATGATATGACATATCCATAAAATATTTCACTTTCACAGGGGTCATCAGTTGATTCAATGATAGAAAAGGGGTCCTTAAGGAAAAAGGCTGGGTACCACTAATGTATTTTCAGGTAAATTGAAAGCAAGAACACCTGAAAAGTCTGTAATCATTCCTCAAATACGCAGCTGGGGTAAATAAAGTAGGTCAGTGCTGGTCCAGGAAGATGGTCCATAAACCGTTATGAATATTGTGTATACAGACTTTATGGTAAATGCATTTTACAGTTCACCTTAATTCCCTGCTCAAAATAGTCTCCCTGCTTGTTTTTCCTCCCTGACTACTTGATTTGCAATGTCACTGCATTTCCCAGATCTCAGCAGTTATGATAGTTTTTTTTGTTATTTTTATTCAAATACATGTTACTGTAATGTTCACACAAGCATATGTACACTGAAACAGTTTTGGGTTGCTGTAATCATCTCTTTGTCCACACTGATCCCTCTCTTAGAAATAGGGGGGAAAGAGTCCACTGCCTAGTTTGTAAAACTGCATTGTCATGTTCAGCTAAAGCTAATAATAGGCTTTTGCAGTATGAGTCAGCCAAATCAACTGGGTATACAGTAGAAGTTTGTAACAGCCAAAAGCCATTTTGTTTGTGCTGCTGTGCTTAAGGTATCAATAACTCAACTTGGTAATGCAATTTTTGATTAACACATTGTTTAAAAAGCTTGGTTTCAGAGTTTCCATTTGAATGTGTGTAAAAGGTTCTCCAAGCCCTTATTTTGCACTGATTAATCTTCTCCAAATTACACAATGTTCTCAGCGGGGCACAGCAAGTCTGGTGATAGAATCTTTTTGATAACACTTCCTTTCCTCTTTTTTTCCCTTTGTCACCTCGTCAAATGCTGTGTAGTGAGTTGCTGCCTCTAAGCGTTTTGGCTATCAGTGTGGAACAATGTGCTGACTAGTCCTTGTGGTGTCAATCATGCCCAAATGTTCTTTTTTTTTATCACACATGAACTAAGTGTACAGTGCCTTGTTTATTCCATTTAATCTTGGTCTTTTATCCTGGCTTTTAAGAAAGATGAAGGTGTAATTCAACTGTTGGCACGTAAAACTGATTAATTGCTTTCTTATTTTTCATTGACAAGCTCGTCCTTGGAAATTTTTTTCTTCCAGTCAATATTACACTTACACAAGTTACACCTGTGTTGTTAGTCCATGAAGCTTTAGAAGAGGCTGCAAGAGATTCTCATCCCCAACAACTGACGCAGTTTTGAATCACCATATTTGACCACTGGAATGTCTTCGTTTTAAAATGAGTGTTTCTTAATAAGCCACATGGTCGTAGTCCTTCCAGATAAGCTTTGACTTACAAACATTTGATAACTTGCCTTTTGTGATCAGACTGGCTCAGTTGGTAAAAAGGTAAAGTTTACTTGTCAGAATGCATCATTCCGGGTGATTCAGGTCCCCAAATTCAAACAGTAACCTTTTCTTTTTCAGTGGGTGAAATTGGTTGAAATACTCCCAGTATAATTCCACATCGACACAGGAGAGAAAAGGTGAAGCCCGATCCCTAACTCTAACCCTTACACCAGACGCCGATTTTGTGCCCCTCAGTACTTTTTTATTTTTTGGAATTCGTTCCCAAGTGGTCCAATTATTTCTGGAAGGTGTTTAGAAAGACTTTCTAGCTGATAAACACATATAATTGCTGGACAATTTCTGCCTTTGCTGCTTTGACCTGATTTCTACCTTCCACATCATGGGCTCTATCAAAAAGCCCCCTCAAAGTGCTGACGCGGGAGTTCACCTCCCACACTGAGAAATGGGCTGGATAGTTCAGTGTGACCAAATTGGCCGTATGTCTCGTTGCCCTCTCATTTATAGCACACTGGTGGCAAATGTAGCAAACTGGACCATACATTTCATGCACCCTCAGCGGCACCATTGATGCACTCTGAGAAGAGGGATTCTGGGATAAGCTGAAACTGCCACAGGATCCCGATTGACCTTGCACTAAGTCGCTCTCGCATCCTTTAACAACCTGTCTGGGCTTCTTAGTGGCTACCGTACCACGAAGCTTCACCAGCACATTGATTTTATCCCCTTGCAAAGATCCTGTTTCACCAGCTGTGGTGATGTTCCCTGGTTTTAGTCTTTATGATTTGACTTCACTCTAGATTAAACACTTTGCAGTCTGTATTGACACAAGGGTTCCATTGAGGGAGGATGGATACCTGGGGAGGCAAGAAGTCTGTGGTTATTAAATATCACCATCCTGCCTCCCGCTTGTTTATCTTTCATTATGCTGGATTTTTATTAAAAACGCGTATGGAAATCTCTGGCCTCTCTCTGGCCTCTCCTGCGGGATTTAAGATGAGGAGGAGCGTTTCATTTGCAGTGTTCTCTCAAGCAAGGCTCATGGCATTGGCCATTGCTTATTAGCAATCCTAATGACTTCTAAATTTGATATGAGACCTCTTGCCAAAGCTTCCTGGTTGGTGGCTCTGTGCCTGTCCCCTGAGATACTGCTGCCTCCTGCTCTTTTGATTAAACTTTTATATGGCAGTGAAGTGCAGCATCTACCAAGGACTGAGTCACTGGCTCCATCTCCCTGCCATTGTTTACCCAAGTGAAAGAGGAGAGTATATCTGATGTGCACCAAATGAGACCGCCGAAGGAAAAAGACGATTTATTGGAGGAGTCTCTGCAACAAACACAACTACACAATGGTGGGCCCTGGGTAAGCAGCACACTGTTTGTTCAGTCTTCTTTATAGAGTGGGTTTAAGGCGAAGCTATCGCTGTTACACGGTGACGGGTTATCTCTCCCCTGCTCAATAATCTCTGTGGGCTTTGGTATTTGACTTTTTTAATGGAAGTTTTTTGTTTTTCCTGACACCTCCTTGTATTAGTCCCCCCCCTCCCTAACTATATTTGCTGTCTCTGTTGAGTACCAGGGCCTCTCCAAATAATATACATGTGGAAAGCATAACTATCAATGGAGCCTAATTTAACTTGCCCCGCAGTAGTTTTAGGATACACATTGCATCTATTGATTGTTCTCAAAAAAACAAATAAAAAAAAAAAAATCATATGCAGCACCTCCTGACTTTGTTAGAACCACATTTTGTTTGTCGGGAGCTCTGTAGCCTTTCCCGTTACCATTAGCACATGTCTGGTTGTATTGACTTCCTGTCAAGCCACTAGCAGTAGGGGGTGTCTGCTAGTTGCTGAATGGCTGAGGTGAAGTCCAACTGTGATGGTGACTAAGCTCCCACTCAGGGTCCTTTTCCCAACGCCTAATCGAGTGCCGCCAAAGTTTAGGTGCTGTTATAGTGGAAGCTCATTTATCTGAACCCCAGGTCTCCAAACAGCCATCGAACCAAACAGTTGAAGATGATTAGCAGCGAGTTCTACCTCTGTGTTCGTGATTTGTTGTGATAAAGTGATTTAAAGACACTGACAAGCTTGCTAATTGTTTGCTTGACATGCTGAGTGAAATGCTCAAGTACATAATAATGGTGAACTAGCCAGAACGAGATTTTCACTTTTGGTTTTGGTGGTGCTGGGAGCTTGTTATGGTTAATGAAGCTAACAGATTTAGCAGATTTCCAGTATTTCAGGCTAATGCAGTTTGAGGTAAAGCATGGCAGTAGCCTCTACTGTGAAGTACTGGGTTTTGGTCTAACTTGTCCAGATTTCATCACATCCCGTCACAAGATTTCTGCTTCCACGTCAATACAAAGGATTTGGATGGGTTTTCCATTTTTTTCATTATAGCCCCTATAACAACTGTGCAAAGACAGTGTATTCTGTGGATTATACATTCTCCTCCATTGTACTGTCAGCTGTTTGTGGAAAGGATGTTGCTCATGAATTTTCTAAATGGTTTTTCACTGCTGTGTGTAAACAAACTAAATTCCATGCTCCTCCATTGTGTTAAGGAGGAGGCCGGAATCCAAAATATCTGAAAACCCAGACAAATGGAAGCAAAACTATCTTCATGGAGAGATACCAATAAAGGGAAGAGAGGAAATATTGCTCATTTGGGCGAACTGACCCTTTAAATTGGCTGCTGTGCTTTTGAGAAAACAAGCAGCTCACCTTCTTGAAAAAAAGTCCCAGAAGACCATGGTTTTCACAATGTCATTGGGCTTCTGTATTTAGGTCAAGGCTTCATCAATAATATGAATACATTCTCTGATTTTGTTGTAACAACACTGCTGTCAAATCCCAGAATTCCTCACAGCTCACCCATATCAGTTGAGTTTTAAGAATTCATGGTTATGCTTACTTTTATGCAAAACAGACCACAGTAGATGTGGAGTCCAAGTTGTACATTCTCTTCCAAATTTGAATTATATTGTATTTTTCAGAAGAAATTGGCTTGTATTTTTTTCATTTAAATATGTTATATGTTTGACTTGTTGAATTATTTGAGGTTTGCTGCTGAATTTCACCAGCAATCTGTTTACAAAAATGAAAGAATTCCTTTGTTGTTGTGCCTAGTGGCTGGATATTCTCATGATAAATAAATAAGTAAATACTTTTTTAAAAGGCACACAACTTGTTAGTCCAGCCAAACCTGAAGCACCTCATTTGTGTACAGGAGAATCGAATAACACTGAATAACTGCGGCCATAAGCATTTGTCTTGCCCAGAGTCAGATGTGGACTCCACTTACAGAAGATCCACCTGGACTAAAAAGCCAGTGCATCGCTTTTAAACCCAACAGGCCAACTATCTACCAGCTTTATAGTTGCTCACAGGGAGAGTGACATCCATAACTGCTTCCCACTTGTCGAAACTGTACAACATTTCCCCCATTATCCTGCACACACAAAGACACATAAGCACACCTTTCCAAGTTCATCTGTCAGTCAGTCTATTAAGGCTTCTCGGGGCTCTATAATGACCCTTTGTTCAGGGACTGAGGGTCAGTGATGGCCGGGGCTGATAGTGTCTGAACCACGTCTCCCCGGGTGAACTGAAAGTCTTTTGATTTACATCAGGCTCATCCCTGCTGCCCCCTACGTCTCGACAACGGCGACAAAAGAGCGATGCGCATGCTGATTCTTCACCCAAAAGACTGATTGATCTCATTCGACCCAGATACCAGCAGAAGAGAGACATTATTACCTTTGTTCGGGAGCACAGTGGCACATTTCAAAGAGGCACTGTGGAGGGCAAACTAAGTCACTGGGAGTGTGCGTGTGTGTATATGTGTGTGCCTTTGACTAAGCCTTTTGATGACTGCTCCTTCACAGTGGCAGTTTAGAAAGAAGAAAAAAAAGTGATCCATGTAGACATAAAACCTGCACAAATCTGATTCAAATTTAAAAAAAGAATAAGCTGCTATGACATATTAATGTTAATCCTGGCAGATACCCTCATGTTCTCTTTGGATTTGAACTTTTCTGTATGATTTCCTTCCCCCACGCTGTTTCTTCTTTGTGCTTTGATTTGCTGGATAAAGAAAAGTCCCAAATTTCATTTTGGTTTAAAGCTCCCATTGAAAGTCTGCATTCTCACCAAATATTGCAGCTGCTGATTATTAATTGAAGCTGTCCCTTTGATTGAAAGTCTTAATCAATTATGTCAGGTGCTGTAATTGTTTTTTTACGGGAATGAAACCTTGTCAACATTTCAGTCCTGATGAACAATAGTGGTGATTCCCCTCCAGAAACAGGGAGAACAAAAGGCTGAACATCGAGAGGAAAAAAAAAAATAAAACAGAAAAAGGGTCAGAGGTGAACTCTCAACATTGAAAAGCTTTCATCCAAAAGCTGAGTGAGGGGGATGTGTTCACTAAGACGGGACTGATTCATTATTGATAGGATTACGGCTCAGTAAATAGGTCCAAGGCCCATTTCCCCTTCACCGGCCCCCGGAGACGGCTCCCATTTTGGGGAAATGTGAAAATGTAGTCGAGACTGAGTAATGAACTTTGAAACACAATGACCACATAGGGAACGGTAACTTTAGCTCACACCTCCCTCTATATTATTTGGGTGGGATAATTGATAACCAGTTAACGATTGCAGGCTGAGTGGAGTCAGGTTGCAGCAGTAATTTGTCACATTATGGAAAAAATTATAAGATAAGACACCAAGCCCAAACATATTTTCTGGGACACACTTAATTTGATCTCAGTATGGGAGGAGAACAACAAAATGACAAAAGAGAACCTCTTTGTGATTTTAATCAGAAATTGCTGAAATTACGAGCGTTGCAGAGTCATTTTGTAAAGTACAATGGAAGACATAATGTTTGTTTGAGAGTGAATTATGTGACGTGCTAACATTTTGCCTGGCGCTCTCTCCGACGAGATGAGGGAAATAAGAGAACAGGAAGCCAAAGTTAGCACATGAGATACACCCCGAGGGAATCAGCGATGGCTACGCTTCGCAGCAGGGACCCTGAGAAGTGGAAGTAAATGTATTACAATTTTAATGATCACTGGTGTGACACAAACAACAGCATCTGCAATTGTTTGGAATTGCACTTGATTGATGAACCCTAATTGGTGACACTTACTGACAACCATCATTAGGGCTGCGGCTCAGAGGTAGAGTGGGTCGTCTGCCAATCAGAAGAGTGGCAGTTCGATCCCCCGGCTTCTACCTACATGTCGATGTGTCCTTGGGCAAGGCACTACCAAAAACTGTGCCGCAGGTGTATGGTAGTTAGTCCTGAGGGGCCCTATGTTAAAGTGCTTAGTCGGAAAACTAGAAAGGCGCCATATATTAATACACGTTAAATAGTTATTTTCCTGTTAAGAAACAATGAAATGCTGATTAATAATGTTTACTCATCATTATTAATGCAATGATTTATGGTATTTTAAACAGTTTATTGAACACATTTTTAGATTATATATACTTTATTGTTATACAAATTGTTAATGATTACGAAATCATTTGTAAACCTTTGAGAAATTGTTTGTAAAACATCTATACTAATTTCCAGGTATATTGTAGCACTTTGTTAATGGGCTTGTAAACCGTCTAAAGAAACTTAATTTGAAAGGCTTTTATAAAGTTCCAAGCGATGACTATAACACCCCTGACTCTTTTATTTGTGAGGAATGTCTTGAAAGGGTTGTGGTGGGTGGGAGACTTTGGCAGTGCTTTATAGTGTGAAAGTGAAACCTACGCATATGGCAATGTGAGGGAGTTACTTTTTCTTGGATTTAGCTTTGCATCTATAAACATACTGTAGAGGTGAGCCAATTCACTTCTGCAGTCACAATGGCTCCCAATGGTGTAAAAACAACAGAGGAATGTACAGATTTTCATTTAAATACAATGTTATTTTTCCTCAGGCTTCCAGTCGTTTTTTATAGGATGCAGTCTGATATTATATCGATCACTTATAAAGGAGCACACAGGGCGGTCTGTCGGTTGAGATGTGGTATTTTGCCTACGGCAGTGGAAACCTGACGCTTCCCCTCATTTCCAGAGGAGAATAGAACGCGTCACCTATGAGAGAAGTTGAAAATGAAACATTTTTCTATAAAAAAAGTCATATGCAGACTTTGAATAAAGCTTTGGATTGTGTTTTGCATAGTGATAACTCACAGTCAAAAGCTGTTGCATCCATTTTATTCCTCTCAGTAGTTTTTCTTCTCCTCTTTGTAAAAACCTCCACCTACACAGCAAGGTAAAGATCGACCTCGCTGTTGAAAGGAAGTTGTAATGTGGCGTAGCACATCTTCTCTGGCCCATTCACATCACATTGGTCTTTCTTTCCTCACAGGAAAGCTGTATGTCCACCAAGGCAAGTCTTTATTTTTCAGTCTCTAACACATGAAGACTTTCTCCCACAGTGGCTCCCTCTTGGACCAAACCTGGCATGAAAATGTGATGTTTCTACACTATGTAGAGCAGAGAGGGAAATCTGTTACTGAATCGGTGAGACGGCACACGCCGACCTCGGCCGACTTCTCCTCTCTCTTGTTAAAGCATAATACATTTCGCTGTCATCTCTAAAAGCTCCGCCATGCTTATCTCTCACGCTGAGAGAGGATTTAAAGGGAGAGCTTTGTTGGACATATTGAGCTTTCCATGTTTCACAATGAAATATTGGCAGATTTTTTTTTAAGTGCTGCCTGGAGCCATGTTTCACCACCACAGCGCTGCTCTCTTTTACTATGAAAGTTGTCTGTCAGAGAGCTCATTTGAGGCTACTCTATGTACTCTTCAGTCTCCTCAAGACAGGTAGAGTGTCCTTTTGGATTCATCATACTGTCCATGTCTAGACGGTATATGTATTACCTGTCTAGACATCTCCTGTCTTTGAGCTGTTCTATGAGCAGAAGTGTAGTGCAGTCAGTGAGGCGCAACGAGACATGTCAGTTGCACTACGTGTCAATGCAAAGACCATTTTAGCCCTGTTTTTTTTTTTTTTCTCCATGTAAGTCTGTCATGCTTATCCTCCCATGCAACCCAATTTACTCCCTATATAAGGACACATTTAGTCACAGCACTGTAATAACTGCATACTCCCAAGATATCATATGTACAACCTGTGTGTAGAATTATGTTTGCCTATTATTGTAGCCGGAGAAGAATCTCATCTCCAACCATCTTCAACGTCCAATAAATCTTTGTCTATGAGCATAAAGATGATTGATGGCTAAGGTGCTTATCACACCCTCATTGGCGGGATACAGAGTAGACTGCTGGAAAACAGACGGGCAATAATTGCAGCTTTGTGCCAGACATAACACCTGACTGTTGCAGCACTAGTGCTATTTTTTTCTTGTCTTAATTGCTGTCTTTATCGAGGTGTTTCACAGAAGGAGAAAGCAAAGCGCTCAAGCCAAGACTGGGTCATTGGGCCGATTCAGCTCTTGGGGAGGAATTTTACCTGCTTTTCAGTAGGAACTTTCCAGGTAGCCAATTATCAAGACCGTCTCTATCTGACCACTAACGGATCAATACCTGGTAAAACAGGGGTCACCAACCATGTGACACAGAGAGGAAGTTAACCCAACAGTGTGTAAGAGACAGTCAACCGACTTGTGGCATGTAGTGTTCATTGTTGCGGTGCAGTCACAAGTATTTCCAAAAAATTCTCTGAACTGTGTGAGATGGTTTTGAATTTATTCAGTAGTAGTTCTGGGTTCATTTCTAAACTGAGTTTTTGTTATCAATGAAGACTGATAGGTAAACTAATCAATGCAACGTTGCCACTGAGTTTTTGTTATCAATGAAGACTGATAGGTAAACTAGTCAATGCAACGTTGCCATTTGCCAGTTGTAGTAGATTCATCTTAGGGAGGGCTGGGTATCGATACTCAATACTTTTTAAAGGTATCAGCCGAAATATACCTGTAAGAAGTAGTATCGAAACTTCTCTGGTCAAATGATACCTGGAATTGATCCTTTGTCTGTGCCCTAATCCAGCATAGCGTCTATGATGGGTATCGAATAAAGCACTGTTTTGGTATCAGTGTCACTTTAAAAGGGGACTGGTATTGTTAATGGAATCAAACATTTTTTAAACAATACCCGGCCCCTCTTAGGGCCCTGATACGTCAAGCTGTACGTTATCTGTCGTCTGGCACCATTGGACCATTGTTGAGCCAACGGAGTTCAATAATCGCCAGTAGTTTTGTGGTACGTCCAGCATCAGTTGCTGTAATGGCTGAGTAATTATCACATTCATTTCAGTTCAATCACCCGAAGCGTAATGTCATTTTGATAACGACACGTTGCCCACCCTCATTCCGTAAGGTGCGACTGTTATTGGTAATAAGGCAGTCAGATGTTTGCTCAGAAAATAAAAAGCTAAAGGAGAGAACAGAGCAGCACTAAACATCTCTGTGCTCATACCATACCTGTTTGACCAATTTACTTTTGGATCAGTGCCTATATCTGGAAATTACACCTTTGTGTGCCAGGGTTCAAGGCACTGGTTACAGGCAAACTACTCCAATTCCTTTCTCCATGATAGATCGTTGAAAGTATGTGTATGTATATTATTACATCATCACACAAAGTTTGAGAAGTCTCGATTGAACATGTTGAATCAGTGGCAGAGGCAGATTGTGATGGAGAGCTGTGTTGACAGCATGTTCAAGTGCAACTTTTCACGGAAGTTGTGAGATGGCAGACTATTTGATCAAGGCCTTTGTAGTTTGCACTTATTTAAGGTAGGCTTGGTATGTCAGGAAATGGGTAACTGTAAATTGGAAAAGTTGATCTTAACACAGACATTGTTTCTCTACTTTTAGAGTTCAAATGTGTCAAATGCAGTCTCACATGTACATAGTTATGATGTGCTGATTACTTTTTAACATACTGACAGATGTGTAAATCTGGTTAATTTTGGCTTGATTTAGCATGAATAGTGATAGGCTGCAGGTCTCCATGGAAACCTATTTACCTTTTCCCTCATCTGTTCTTTTTTATTTTTATTTTCAATTTCATATTTTGTTTGCTGTCGTGACATTCCAAAATGAGCTAATTACAGCAGATGATGGAGGTCGTACTGTGAGAGACGGCGGGGGGTCTCAGATGATGTCTGATGGACTAACAGGCCTGTTTACTTTAGATTCACAAGTGTTCAATTATTAATTCCTGGTGTGTTGCTGCTCGCTGTGAGTCTTTGACAGTGATGTACAAAGCAGCGGCCACACACACACTTCCTTTTCTGTCTTTTCACAAATGGTCGATGAATTGGTCCTGCAAGTTGAGCAGATGGCTTATCCTCTGTTTTCCAGCTCAGTTTCAAGTATTCTAACTTTCTCCCACCACCTACACAACAACTGGACATTTCGGACTCAATAACCTTATTGTTCTTAATATACTGTTGCCCGTACAATCTTAAGTAAACATCAACATAAATTGTGGTGATAATTAGCTAGCCAATGGGCCACACACAGCTCCCATTCCCATTAGATGGTTATTAATCTATTGGTATCAGTATAAATTAACTGGGCTGGTATTGGTATTATTGGTAATTGTTTAAAGGAAAACCCTGCCCTAGAATCAAGGCCCTGTTATCATCAAACTGTTACCTTGTTAAATAGATAATATAGATGTGATTTATAACGTGTTTAAGATCAGTAGATGATATGGACGTAAAGTATAGAGATTCTTTAGATCAATCGATATTATGGATGGGATGTATTCAGGTGGTTGAGATCAACAGCATCAGCCTCATATAGTCCACAATAATTTGATGCATGTTCATTATTGAAAGGTTTCTATTAGATATCATCAGAAAGATACCATTTTGAGATGTGTGTGTAGATAACTAAACAGATCAATAGCATTACAGAGAGCTATGCTGACAGGAAGTGAGGGAAACTGAACCAATGGCAAAAATGATCAATTGAGAATGTTGAGAAAGGAGGTGCTTGGCCAGTTGGACAATGCAAAGAGTTTGACCTGTAGCAACTTGGAACAACTTGAGAGCCTTAGAATACTAGGGACATGTCCAAATCTCAAATCAAATCTCATCTTTTTCAGTAATAAGTCAGAAAACGTTATGTGATGGTTTAGGTGATGAATGACCGGTTGAAGCTGAAGTGTGACAAGCAACCATGAACCACATCTGCTTTCTGTGCTAACCATATAGTGTGTTTACACCACCCGTGGCATACTTTTCTTATTTTACCGGAGAGACGTTTCCAGACTTTGACCATCAACATTGAGTTTGGCATTTTCTTGGCATGTAAACTGAACTATTTGATGATGCATTTCATTTATGAAACATTGTAGATCTCACCAAGCATACAAAAGTTATATTATCAAATCCTTGGGATTCATCACTGTTATTTTTTTTTCCCCAAATGCTGTTTTGTTAAAGAAAAAAATAAAACCCCAGCTCAGAGCTCCTTATGGATTGATGCACAAATGTAAATACTGTAGAAGATGTTGGCAAAATGCTATATATAAAATACTCCATTAAAAATACTTTAATGAGGTATCACCCTTACATTGAACTGTATTGACTTTGTACCAGAGTGCCTCCCTTGGCCAGATGTTTCAGATCCCATTTACGAGATGAGCGAGATGAGGTGCTGAGGTAGTCGCTCTGGGTTAATAAAATGCGACCCGAGAGAGTCGACATCACCTGCAGTTCCCCCAGCAGGGATGCTTCAGAGCTGGAGCGAGGGCATTACTCTTTAATGCCTGTGTTGAATAACTGTGGGCCAGCTAATTTATAGAGGCTGTAAAAGGTCAGGCAATAGGGCAAGTATACATACTGCCGGAGGTTATTGCCAATACTGCTAAATTGCAAATGCTCTCCCGCTCTTCAAAGAGGCCGCAATGCACAGATAAACCCAATGTTTTGTTCCCAGTATGAATCCAAATCCAATCAATTTACTGTACAGCAATGTCTGCATTTTGGCCAGATATTGACAGTTTTTATTGAATGTCATCATTAGCCTTTGCACTTGTGTGGGTGCTCAGACATTTCATCAGCAGCAGCTTTTCTTACTCGGCTCTGCACTCATTCATACTCACTTTTCCATTTACAGTATTTGATTTAAAATTATTTTTGTCTCATTTAGTTTTTTTTTGTGAATAATACAGAGCTTGTACAGGCTCTGCCTTGGAAGGCATGTGCCAAGAATGAGCTTGGCCAGACCTCTTTTGTCCGAGACCGCATTTCATTCAGCCGCCCTTCTTTCTTTTCATAGCATTAATTTGCTTCAGCTAATTTCACAGTCTGCGTTAGTGCAACCGGGAGCAGAAAAGCACAGGCTTTGCTTTAAATCTCAGCCACAAGAGGATTTGTTTACCACCGATTCTCAGTAACAGCTAAGCTGACTCTGCTGCCTTTCTTATTTTGGCCCCAACACTCATTTGTCAAAGTGTGCTTGAGCAAACAGGGACATGAAGAGTGTCAAGTCAAATTTGGCTTTTAAGATAACCACCAAATGGTGTGTGTCTGTGTTTGGGTCAGGAACATTGCACTATTAAGCCCACATGGCTTGACCTAAAAATGTTAATGCTTAAATGGGTACCCATTTCTTCCTACAGATTTCCTCCATTTTTTACAATGCATTTTGGCTAGCATGTCTACCATTTGATGAAAGATGAACAGTGATAATATCACAAAAATAGCAAAAAAAAAACAGTCCGAATCAGGAACATAAAGGGTTTATTGAATGTATGTTACACAGACAAGGAATTTGTCTTGTTGATTGCTGCATTACAATAAACATAATAATATAAAATAGTCATAGTAACTGAAGAAATGTACCAGATCTCCTGTGTTTACATCATATTGTCTGATGGTTAAATGGTGGTCTACTGAGGCTACTGTTGGTGTAGAAGGTGTAATCTAAATCTTGGTGCGACGACAAAACCCCCCAATATTATTTTGTGTGTTGGGGCAATAGTTGCATGACAGTGACAAAAAGGTGAATTATGTATATATGGTTCAAAAATAAATAAACAGGCATACTTTAAATACACTCACTTTGTCACTTTGTTTTATATTTTACTATAAAGCACTGACAGAGGTCATGTATTTTATATTGTATCATTTAATCTACACTTTAAATCCATAGTTTTTCACGTTTAATTACCTTCAAATAAATTGTCTTTACTTGCAGCATCAACTGCCCACAAAACTGTGTTTCACTAAATCAAACCATCACAAAAACCTGAAATGAGACAAAAGGAGACACATATTCATAGAATAAGTCATAGACGGCTGGAGGCTATCCACATATTTACAGATTTTCCTCATCCACTCACATGTTTTAATTTGATCAGAGGGTTTCCGGATTAGCAGCATGGGTTGTCTCAGGGACTTGTCCTGCCAATTCGGATGGGCTGGCTTGCCTATACCTGCAGCCAATCTGCTACTTTTTAAATATCCTGCCAATGGTTCTGGGCAGATAAGATAGCTCCACTGGCTATTTCTCAGCAGTAAAGGGTTCTCAATTTTTGGTATTCTTGAGATGCAAACTGCATTAAAAGGGCTACCCTGAACCTAAACTCTAAAACCCCAATAATAACTAAAATATCTATTCATAGAACTTAAGGAGTCTGCTTTGGTTCCACTTTGGATGGTCTAAAAGAGATGGAGGGTCAGTGTCCGGAGGCAACTGGGGTGTAGAAAGTCTTAGCAGGGGGTTGCATTAGTACTTTAATAATGACAGTTAAGTCCAGGCAAAAAACACAGTGTAAGGGTGATTATAATTGTAGATTCCTGTGGTATTGCTGATTGTAAAACATCAAGCTGCATTCCCTTATGAGCACAAGATGGGTGGTTTGCAAAATCAGGCAAAGCAAAGGAAAGTAGTGCGTAATACAGCTTGTTGACAGTCTTTTTAAAAGCCTAATATCTAATATTTAAACTGGCAATAGACAGTTTTATTTATTTATTTGCTTTAACTTATCATTATGAAGGAACTGTTGATTGTGCTATATTATGGCTGCAGAAAAACGACACATTTACAAGCATTGCTTTCACCATACAATTATGTCATCACCCAGGAAAAGAAAAACTCAAATTGTGGCACGCATGAAGTACGTTAACCATTGTGCTGCCAAAACTGAGGAGATGGAGGCTTTGACATAATTTTTCTCGCATTCCAGGCATGTTTCCGTGTATTTCAGTGTCTAATGCACCGTTATATATTTGAATCTAAAGGCTCTGAAATGGATTTGCTGCAAACATGTGGATGTGACATCACAATGTCCCAGGGTTTTACAAAACTATACCACTTGCATTAAACAAAGGTAGCCTAAAGCACCTTTGCAAAAATATCCTTAAATTGAACACAGAGGCATAAAATGAGTTTGCGGGTCTCCGTATATGGAGACGTAATAGTTACAGTGCCTAGTTTGAGGAAACTGAAACTCCCAAATTCTCCCTGAAGCCAAATTGTCCTTTAAAAAATGTTCATAGTTGATGTTGCATTCACTAAAATAAGGTACCATTACCATGCTTTCTGGTTGGATTCATTAGCACACAGATCATATTGAAAAAGATAACAAGCAAGAGATGAAAGTACTGGATTTTATCACCTGCCTTCAATCCTACAAATTAGGCATCCACAAGAAACAAAACATCTCTCTGTTTTGTGCATGATACAGATAATGACACCGGCATGGTTCTGTATTACTGATTTCTGCCAAAGCCAGTGTAAGGAAGGGAACAACAAAAAGAAGAAGAAATGAAATTGGGGGAATCTGACCTTTGGTGGAGCGCTTGCTGTCGCCTCACATGGATACGCCATTTGTATCTCTGGCGGAACTCAGTTCCCTTCTGTTGCCCTGCTGAGAATAAATGAAGCTTCTTCAGGACCCTCGCTGCGTCTCTGGAACTGACTGGGACTCTGAAGCACTGAAATTGGCACAAGTCCCCCCCATACTAAGTACACCACACATTAGGCAAGCTCTCCTCCACCCAGCCAAGTCCATTTGGTTAATGGCAGATTTTCACCCACAACCTTTTTTTCCCCCCCTCTAAATGCTGTAGCAGGATTAGCCAATGAAATGGGCCTAATCCTTTCTTCTCTCAGATAACACTGTTAACTGCTACCAAATTTGAATATCCTTAAAAAAAAACATATTTCCTTAAGTACTTGGTGAATGAACCATATTTGAACTGTATATGGTTAATGCAATATGTCCTTGTAGTGGGTTGGTGTGCCAGGATGTGTAGAGATGGGTGTGTGAAGGCTTTTTCTATGGTTGATGAAATGTTATTAATACCTTTATCAACTGAAAATATGTTACTTTTAAATTTGCATTTAGATAATCATTGGCAAAACTACAAAGAGGACAGTAAAACGTTTTTTTTTATTATATTAAGAATTCATTTTTTTTGTTTTTCATTTAATAATAACCACAGCAACAACAACAATAAAAATACATTTTATTTTTAAAGCGCTTTAAAAAAAAAGGCACTTTTCATTAAGACAGCAACAGAAATAGTAAAAGCTAGCAATATTAAAAAAATATACATTACAACAGTACTAAGACAATTACATAACATTAAGTATGACAATAAATAGATGTGAGTTGGGTTAGTTTTGAGTGCAGTTATTAAAGAGAGGAGTAAGGGGGGATGTCTGAGGTGTTTGCAGTAACTGAAGGCGCGGGCAGCAAAGGAGAAGGCCCTGTCCCCCCAGGAAGGGTGTTTGAACTGGGTGAGAGGGGTGAGTAGGCTGGCCTTTGTGGATCTGAGGTTGAAGGTAGGAGTATGTTGATGCAGAAGGTCAGAAAGGTATGAGGGGGCTAGTTTATTAAGGGCTTTGTAGGTGATGAAGAGAATATTGAACTGGATTCTTTGAGTCTGTGGGGGTTTTGAAGGACCGGGGTGATGGGATTTCTGGTGTGGGAGTAATTGAGCAGACGGGCAGCTTTATTGTAATTTGTGGAGGATTTGCCCTACATTTCTTATTACACCTCAAATCATATTTCTACTCGCATTTCATTTGCCTGCTGCTTCACTATTTCTAGTCATCCCCACTTTGATTTCTACACCTAAATGACCTGTTTGCTGGTGGGGTGTCTAGGTAAATTCACTCCCTGCCTTTTGAATTGTGATGGCTGCTGTCATCCTGGCTCGTTTGCTACGGTGGATGTTATTCCAGCTACAAGTTGACTTTGGCTACCTGCTGAAAATGAACTGGAGCAGCTCTGTGGCCGGTTTGAAAAAGGGTAAAGTTGCTTGGCTCGTGATTCCAGCCTTTTGGATGGATGTAGCGACCCTGACAGGTCAGCCAATTTGGATGTTTTTTTTTGGGCAGAAGAGCAGACCGCCGGTATCCTCCTGCTCATCACCGGCGTTGCGTCCTGTCTACACGTGTCCATCAAGTGTAGCACTGTTGTCACATTCTGCAGCTTTCATTTTGGAGTGTGCTGTCTCACCGGTGTTCTGACAGCTGGTACTCGTGTTATCTCTGTGTCCGCTTTTTTCCAATGACTTTCGGCCTGTTTGCCGCTCCACTCAATACCTTTCTATAAGGCAGTTCTCAAACACTTGAATCCCTGATTGGTTGATATACTGCTTTGAAATTTCTTGTTGGGCTGCTCTGAAGTATTGCATTTCCTAGTGCCACATAGCTCCTGAGCAAATTAGCTACTGACTGCAAAGCTTCTTAACTGTCTTTGAATTGCTCTTCAAATTGTCGTTATTGCTAAACAAATCAGGCTTTTAATTAAGACGCTTAAAAAGTTTGTAGCAGCCATATCAAATGGGCTAAATTACCACCTTCAGACTCGTGTTAAACACTTACAGATGAAATGTGTGCTGATTGTTATTGCATTGAGAGAAGTGTTTTTTTTAGGAACTGCTGTGGTATTAATGTGAGTAAATCGATGCGGTCCTTAAATGCTGCGGATTTTGGGCTGAAGGAAAAATTAAAAATTTAAGTGAAAAGCAAACTCTCCCTGGTGTAGTCAAAATTAAGTTTCTGACAAATGTTTTCAAAGAATGATAGTAAAACTGAACAAATTCATGCCAAAGGAAAATTGGATATTTTATGGATTGGGCAATTCCAGTCATTTGAATACTATAAACTAAACACTGTTAACAGATTAAGATGTCTAAAGATATCGATTATTCTGATGTGAAGTATTGTTTTGGAGTTGAATGTCAGTTGATGTTGAAGCCATGTAGGGGTTTAAAGTTTTTGTAAACTGTCAGTTTGGCTGAGCGACTCTGAAAGATAACCCAACTAACAATTGAAGAGTGAGCGTTGGAAGCAGTTAAACTGTCAGCTGAGTGAGAGATAAAGTCTATTATTTGATATCTTCCACATTGCAGTACTAAAGCATTATCTGATTGATGGAATTGGTGGTGGTATAATTTTACTGCGGAATTCCCTTGTCTAGCTAGCAGTGGACTGCTTAGTTTTTCGGGGGATGAGAAATAGAACATCTCTTGTGACTACACTGCATTCCTGTCTTTTATCTTGGATTTTTCCCTCTGTGAATATTAGCACAAAATGGCAGCTTGTTGAAGGAATCCCAGGCTCTCTGAATCAGAGAGCAAACACTGCTTGTGTTAGACAGCTCCAAACTGTTCTGCAATCACACTCCACTGTGTCTCCCCATGCCTGTTTGGCTATATATGTGTGGAAATTAGAACAAAAAAAGCACAATAACATAGCATTTTTTCCCCCCCATCAGTATATACGTGCTCTAATTCACTTCTGTTTAAGCTTCAACCTTTTTTTATTTCACCAGACCTTGTGTTTTATTATAACAATATATTCCAACGCTTTTTCTCCGTTCATAGACAATCGGTTTAAAACGTTTTCTGATTGTCACAGCCTTAATGACCTCATGAAGGGACCGTTGAAACTATCTGTTGAACCCATAATATGTAATTGCATTGTTACTATTCACACCCTGCAGTTAACAAAGCCCACATGTGGCTGCAGGGAGTGGCGGACTGTGAAGCTTTTGATTTCACCTGGTTTGTGAGGTCTGTGGACTTGGACAGCTTACTCAGATGCGTCATGGACATGTCAGCTGTTGTCGAGGCTGATCATTTCCATGTTTTCCTGTTAAGCTTGTTAACTGAATAATAGGACTATATTCCATTTGGATGATTAACAAAAAAAACAAACATCACATCTTTTGTCCTACTCAGCTTTCCCCTGCTTAACAATCTTTATCAAGTAGTCTGAACTTGGATTCTTCTTTTTAACTAGCACCTGATGCCCTAAATGGTTTCCCAAATTATGCATTTAATGAGGTTTTGTTTATGCTGTGTGTTTATTGTTAATGTTTTATGTTATATTATGTGCAGTCATATATATCAGACTAAAGCATGAGGGTCAGCCTATCATATGATGTTTTCTTCATGCTCTTTGAGCAAAATAATTACCCCTAGGGTCAATAAAGTTTCCATTCATTTCATTAAAAAAACACACACTTGTGACATGACTTGGACTTGTCTCTATTAACTTCTGTCTTGACCTTGACTTGTCCCCATTACCTTTTGACTTTGACCTGTCACCATTAACTTCTGAGTCTGACTGGTGTCTATTTTCTTCTGACGTGACGTGGACTTGTTTCTATTAACTTCTGACTTGACTTGGACTCGTTTTAATTAACTACTGACTTGACTTGATCGACGAGGACATAACTTAGACTTGTTTACTTGGTGACTGGAGACTTCCCCTCTCTTGGACTCAAAGAACTGGACATGGACTTGCCCCACCTCTGGTGTCCACAGACTGACCAACCCCTTTCGGGCCCTGCTGCTAGCGGGACCAAAACACATAAAACCAACAGTGTGACTGTTCTCCTTAAGAAGACATCAGTGGCAGTTACATAACTCCACTAGTGATGCATATAGCCCATGTTTATGCTGTCAGCTGTCAGTTTATCAACTCCACCTTGCTTCTCCACTTCTATCATTCCCTTTTAAGTGTCGACAACACAGCTGTCTCCCCGTTTATCTGTTTATCTGTTGATTCACTTCTTTTTCTATCTCAAACACTCGCTGTGCTCCTCTCTTATCTTTGGTTGGTGTCCCTTGAGTGTCTGTCTTTGCCCACTTTTTCCATTTCTACCTGATCTTTGTTTGCAGTATGCAATTCAGCTTCTCAACGGCACCTTCCAGAAGGCAATAGTGGGACACTAATCTTTATTGTGATCTTTCAATCCAATATATATATCTTTTTTTTTTCAGTTGCCCTGTATTGAAACCCTCAAACCGTAAAATGTCAGATTATATGTCAGTATGTGTTTGTGCTCTGATGCTCTGTCATGCATATGCTTCAGGGAACTGGGCGTCGCCGGCTTACCTATGAGACGCCGTTGTTTCCTAGAGACGGGTCAAACGCAGCATCTCCACAGGGAGTGTGCAACTCCAAAGGGAAGGCTCCCTTCACTCTATATTCTTCTCAATTAGTAGCCAGTGGAGGACCTGCTGCTCCGATAAACAGCAGTTTCCATTAGACAATATAGGCCTACTCCTTAGCTGTGTGCAGGCTCAGACCTCACTTGATTCTTTCTCCTTACTGTGAACTAGAAATATAAATAATGAGGCAATAAGGAGCCATTAAGGGACACTGGAAAAAAAAAGTTACCTGAAAAACTGAGATAGAAAGTAAACGCACTGATGATAAGTGAGTCTGTCAAGGCTAGATTGTGTGTTTCATTTCCATTGCAATTGGATTTCATCACTACAGTGATGAAATCTCATCCAAATTGTCCTCCAGTGATGTTTCAGTGATCCACCACCTGACCAGATCTGGATGAACAGGCAAAGGAAAAACAAAAACTTTTTTTTTTTTTTTTTTTTTTATCATCCCTTTGATATATCAATGCAGCATGCAGAGCACAGAAAACAGCAGGGCAGAGCTAGGATTGTGTCAATGGGAAGAACTCAGACTTCAAGAAAGTGAACATGTTAATCTACCGGTTGAGGCTGTGTGTATTTTAGAACAAGTGAATGAGAGGTTGTCAATCTGTTAACCATTCATTGTATGAGTGTAAGCTAGAAACTAATCCTGTTGATCACTTTAAAAACATCAGAATTTGCCCGGGATGGAAACTGACAAGGGGTTAACCACTTCCCCCTACGTATGATTGCCTTGAAGTCTTCGGTATGATTTGCAGCAGTGGTTGCATTTCCAAACCATGAGAGGGCTTTAACCTCATGGTTAGCGTGTGCCAGGTTTGTATGCATCCTGAGAGGAGGCAAAGCCCCAGAGACTCAATTTGCAGCCAAAAATGTTACTGCCTGCTGCTGCCCATTAGGCGATTTATGCAATGGAAAGGTAGCAGTCAAACTGGGCAAGCCTCACCCTTTTATTAATTCAGTATACGCTGGCCTCTAGGTTGTGATAGACAACAATCAAATTTGAATTTGAAGTAGAGATGTATATTGGCTGAAGAAGGGAGTGTTGAAGCCACTGCCAGCCCTCGTTTGGATCATCTGACCATTCGCCACGCTTCATGCTCCACAAATAGCCCAAAGGTGAATTAAAGAGAAGCATTTGAGCCTTGAATTGTTTCAAGACTTGTTCAAGTGGTCACACTGAGTGAAATCAAAGTGAAGCAGACAATTCCCTGATGTGAGATTGGGGTCATTGCTGTCATCTGGATTAGATGCAATAACCATTTTTCTCCGTGGGTTTCCAACTCAACTCATTCTTCATCCCTAAACCATTACCATTAAGTATAGAGCTGCACTCGAGGAAATTCTACCATTTGTCAGGGGTTTTGGGTGGGGGGGGTTTCCATCTTCCTTTATCTCCTCACCCTTCTATTATTTCGAATACCATGGTGAGCTGATGGAGGTCCAGTACCAGAGCTCACCGGGAGAAGATTAGCCCACCCACACTTCCTGTCACTCTTGACCTACCGCCCCCAGGGCTGCATCACAAGCGAGAGCATGGCAGAGGACAGAGAGAGAGCGAGAGAAACGGAATAGGGCCAAGGGCAAATCCCCCAAGGTGCTTCAGGATTTGCTGCTTTTTGCGAAGCCGCAGGACTACGCCGAGGCCACGGTGACAGGAAGCGAGCCGACAATCGATGAGGTTTGATAAAAAACAATTTGAGCGGAGAATGATGGCAGGAGCTTCTGATATGGCTAATGGCATGCTGCCCACGTGCACCCACGCCTCCATGGCGCCTGGATGAATGTGTCTGTTCAGTATCAGAGCTAAACAATTACCCCTCTGCAACGGATTTCAACATTAGCTGAATCTGCGTTGAGGAGGAAAGGATTTGTTATCTCCAAAGTACCTTTGCAGAAACAGCTGGACTTCAAGTAGAGAATAATGTACAAATGATTAAGATCATGATAATAAAGTTATTTTTCTGTCCACCCTGTCTGTGACGTACAGTGTATACGGCTGTTTTGGAAGCAGTGACTCAGAAATGGAACTTTTTGAGAGAGAGAGATTAAGTGCAAAGGGGGGAAACAGCATTATAAATGTCTTACTCCTGAAGTTAATTCTAAAGTAAATGTCAGTCCACTGGTCCAGAGCCAGGCTCCACGCTCAATTTGATGTTATTTACCAAAGGCTCTGTCACCCTGTGGTCGGTGTCCTTCAGAGTGGCTGCCTATTGTTGGAACCACCAAACGTCAAAATCAAAGGCCATTGGTGAGTCTGCTTTTATAGTTTTCCAGATTTAATAAAGCCACTCACAAGTTAATCAGTCAACACAGTACTAAGAATTTCACTATTTTCAGGCATTCTTTTTTTGTTGAATGAAAGGATACAAACTTGTGTTCTTCAGTCGTTAAGGGTTGGCAGTGATTTTATTGATAATCTCACACATATAATACACTGCAAATCACTATAAATATGCAAAACACTGTAACTGGTGGAGCATGCGGTTGAATAACAGACAGCAGTGGATGCTTTGAGTTTCACCATACAACCATATTTTTTCTCTTCTGTTAGAGTTGATCTTCCCCTACAAATCCTGACAGTGATATTCACAGTTGGCAGCTAATGTGAAATTTAGCACCAGGCTTTTGTTTTGTGTACTGTTCTTAGTATTGTATTTTCCCTGCTGTATCAACTTGAGGTGATTCTTGCTTGCAACAAAGCATTGCCTCACATCCATGTGATAAATTCTGTAGCATTTTTGCTCGCCTTAAACATAAAATGAATGGGGAAACTAGCCGGGGTTTCTGGATGTTTCACAGTATGTCCACTCTGAAGATTTCTGCATTCATAAACACAAGCCCAGCCCATCCAACAGCGAACACAAATTCTATGTTTATACTTTATTAATCAAATATTGTATTTCATTTATTTGTATTGAATTTAAACATACATAATAGTACGGTTGGCAACGTATCATGAGCATTTCATAGATACATTAAATCCATGAAGATTTCGTTGGGGAGAGTCATGTGGATTGCTTGTTTACTTTTACCCACACTATGGGATTGTTCTGCAGAATACTACTGGCAATATTAGCATGACATTTATTACAATATTCATGTTTCCCCAAATGGATGAGCCCATCTGTTTTTGTGAACCCCATAACCTTCCTTCGAGTGCCACCACTGTGCCAAACGTCCAATGGTACTTGATAAATCTCAAATTCAAATGGACAGGTTGTTATTACTTTATTTTTTTTATTCATCTTTTATCTATACAGGTAATCTCATTCAGAAACAGGGTCTCATTCTCAAGAGTGGCACTCATAAAATTGTCAGTACGTTTGTACCATCCAACACATTTCCATTGTGTGGCGTAGTAAACATAAGCTTTTAGGGGTACTAGCAGGCTTCAGGCTCTAATCTTGTTTCCTCATAGAATCTTCATGCTTACAAAGCGCTGACTCCACAGGAGGAGAGTGATTACTGACTTAATAATAATCGATTTTTAAACCGGTGCCATTGCCTTTGAGTTGAGTATTTTCACAATTTGCCATCCGATCAGCTAAAGACAAACTCTGAGGTGAGGTTATTAATTTTCATTACCTTGAAAAATGTTTTTTTTTCCAGATTAAAGGTGTTTGCGGCATCTGAGTTTGCTTTATTCAGAGAAAAAAAAAAGTTGATTTACATAATGTCAGTTTAATTCATGATTTAAGCTATTTAATACATAGTTTGTTTGTCAACAATGCTTATATAAACCATTTCATATTTATGGAATTTGTGTTAGATATCAGCATAGGGTTTGAAAGAAATGGTAACTCTAGTGAAATACATTTGCAGGGCACCTTTCTAATCCGGAGTTCAGTTTGACAGTACAAAGTAAGAATTAATAAACTCTTGAGGGCGCAGAGGGCGAAAAAGGAGGCCATGTGTGATGATTAATCTTTCCCCCTCAGCAAAGTTGTCATCATCCCAAAAGCAGAGGCTCCACTGTTCCAGGCCTACTGTATTATATGCAACGAGTTTGCTACATTTTTAGGGAAAAGACAGCCAATGTTTGTGTCCGGTGTGAATAATTTTTCTTGGGCCAATTTATGTTTTCCTTTGAAGGGAGGAAGTCTTGAGTCTGGGTGGTTGGTGGAAAGCTTTCAAGCCCTTTTGCTTTGAACATCAAACCGCTTGTCTTAAGATTTGCTCTCAGAGAGAGAAGTGAAGAGCACAGGGGGAGAGAGGAGATAGATACTGGCATAAGGAGTCCCAGGCAAGGTGTCAGGTGAGTGATTTTAAAGTTCTCCTGAGGGGCAGCACTGTAGGCGCAGATAAGGACAATCCCAAAGTGTCATGGCAGCTTTGAAAAGAAATTAAATTTCACTTGGAAAGGACATTTTCTGACATGCCGAATGAATAATTTAAATGATGCTTTAATGAGCCTTTTTAATTAACAAGTTGTCCCTCAGGAACGTAGTTTAAGGTGTTATCACCTGGTCATGTCCCCTCTGCGGCTGCCCCTTTGCTATCATCTTGTGTAGGGCTTGTCCACAACCGAGACAGAGGACGTGATTAACCTTGTCCCCAAATGATGGTTGAGTCGTGGAACACTGTGGGAAAAGTGCTTTTTTCCCCCCTCCTTAGACAGTTGATTTGTTGTGGCTTATACTTGAAAATGCAAGTAGCTGAAAGGTTAAAGGTTTTTGCGATCCCCCTTTTAAACCGCACTCTTTCTATCAGAGCAAGCCGATGGTATTTTTTCACATTAATGCAGATGAAAACAAAATCAGGGATTCCCACACGTCCCGAACAAAGTTGGAAACCATTTAACTAATTATGGAAAAGAAAAAGTAAAATGTCCTTGAAAATGTTGTGTTAACCTCGAGAATTATTTCAATATTCTCCTGTGTGCTTAGCTGAGAATGTCCATAGGCTATCTATCAGAGCTTCCTAAATGGGAAAACATTTCCATCTCAAAGGGCTAAGTGTCTAATGTGTGTTTGGCATTGTTGAGTTGGATAATGATGATGGAAGGCAGGGGACCAAACAATGAAAGGGAACCCAAATACAGATTAAACACTGGCTAATAGCATTTTATTTTTTTGGTTGCTAGCATTATCTCTTCAAACACAATACTGCATTCTTAAGACTCATATCATAACAAAACATTACATTTTTAACTTTTGTAGCAGAATTGTCAGCTCACAGTGGGTCTAATTGGCCTTGTTTGAGACTCAAAAACAAGTAAAGAGGCTTAAGCATCATGTGATAAACTAATAAGAGTCAATGGCAGTCAATAATACTTATAATTATAATACTCAACTTTTACTTTGAATTAATTCGTCATCATTTTTAAGCATATAAGATTGTAATTCATAGATGAGTTATAGCCATAGACTTCACATGTTTGAAATCAGACTTCCACTAATATGGGAGAACATATTAGTGTATGGCAAAACTCCTGTCCATCATACCAGCTAGATAATCATTGAATATATCCTGGAATCTCCTGGATCTCTTAAATATAGTGCGAACCATCAAAAGCTTATAAAACCCATTGGCCACCATCTTGAGATGTTAGGGGGGGTAAGGGGATCTCTTAGCAATTGGAACCCAACACTGCTCAACCTCTCCTTTATATTCCAGAAGTTTCATAAATGTATTGACCAAACCTTATCAACCAATTGGTTTATTTAGAAATCGCACCATGTTTCTAAGAGTGACCATTCACATAGTGCTGGAATCGGTGAAAAGTACTCTTTCCTGTGGAAGGAATCCATCTCCGAAGTCAATCAAGTATAAACATTCACAAATCTATTCAGAATTGATTCCAAAAAGTGCTCCTTCAAACTTCAGACATTTCCTCATAATAATCAAATTCAGACGTTCCCTATAGTATTTTTAGTAATCCTGTTGATTTGTATAAACAACTATCACCAAAAAGAGGAAGACGTCTGAGCATGCCTGTTCCTGAATTTTGATGTAAAAGTTATTAGCCATTAGTTAGTCGGGGAAAAGTGTTAATAAGACCAACAACAAATGGGAACAGACTTGCCCTGCTTTCTTATGACGTAGGGGTTGTATTCTGATGCCCCCATCAATGAGTTTTAAAGGACATCGTCTCGTGCCACACATGCTTGAGAAAGTATTTCAAACCTCTCAATGAAGTTGGATATCAGAGTGAGTTAAAATTAGAACGTGCTCATTAAACAGCAGTCTTTCTTGTCCAACTCTTCTGTCATGTTCCGTCTTTTTCATCTCTTTTGGCAATGTTCTTAAGATTTTTTTCATGAAACAACTCTACTAGGGCTTATAGCAAGAATAGATTACACAACTAGTCATGCATTCACAGAGGGCCCATGCTCTCCAACGTATCTCAAATGTGTCATACTATCATGCCACTAGATTAACTATTAATTTGTGTCTTGGCTCCCAGAGACAAGATTGCAAGCGTTTACGATCGGGCATCTTTTCCAGGAACTAACACTCCTCCCCGCAATCCGGAGCTAAATTTCACTCCTGTGATGATGGCCATCTGGCCAGACCCGAACTCGGGAACGTGCTCAACGCAGCAAATCTGTGTTGAATCGCAACCGCAGACTTTTAGATGCACTGTTGTCCACACTTTGTACTCTTTGCTGGCTACATCTATCCTCGGTGTTTTGTTGTCAGTCCCAGTCCGACCAGAGAAATGCAGGAGTCATATGGTAGTTGCCTTTTGGCAGCAAGGTTAATCAAAGGGGGGGGCTTTGTAGTGGCAGCAGTCCTTTTGGTACTGAGGAGTCAAAAGCCGCTTCTGTGGCAGCAGTTGTTGGATCCTCCAAAGTGGGTCAGACTGAGCAGAACATAGAAATGTATATTTAATTTTCCCTGTGGGACTGATGCTTTAGAGCATGAAGAATTCTTCATAGGCAATGGCAGCCTTCCATTATGTGCTCGTGTTTACAGACTGCACTCTATGACCTGTCATGCTTAGCGGTTACATATCTAGAAAGTAAGAGCGCAACTGATTCCTATTTTCCTCTCTTGCTGGTTCTTTTTATCCACATTGTGAAGTACTCTTTGTGGTTAAGGTTCTGTTCTGTGACAGCATGTGTGCACTTCTGTCTGTGCCAGTATCAGAAATGTGAGCATGCCTGTATCTTGTCTGGACATTTCACGCCAACCTCAATTGTGTGCTAAGCGTTACTGCACAGTTGGTGTGGATTCATTGGCTTTCGTCTGTGTGTGAAAGTGGCACCACTTTGTGAGCTCGGTGCATGAAAGTGGCATCGCCTCACCAGTCAATAGCATGAATTATGTATGGCAGGAGAAGGTGAAAGCCATGTTCTGCATCATCTGCAGGCTGCACAGCAAATTAACATTTGGACAGCCATTTGCTGGCTTTAGGAGGGGTTCGGGCCTTATCTAATGGCTTGCTTACAGTTCAGAAAGAAATTTCCCCAGTCATTTTTTTCTTAACAGGTTTCCTCTCTTGCAAATCATTTGTGACTGAAGCGGTCCCACTTTAAGGGAGCGGACTATAAGGCGTGAGCAGTGAGCAGGGCAGATGGCAGTGATCTTTAATTGGCTAGCTTGCCGTCAGGTCTAATCAGGACTGGTGTTCTGTCATCCAAATCCTTCCAAGATTGTTTCTTTGAAAGACAAGCACTCAGCCTGACATGTTCATTTTTTCCCTGAAGGCAATATCATTCCGAGCTTTTCCTAAAGCCTGCTTTACCAGTACTGCCTTGGCTCTACGTTTTTGATTTGATAAGATTGAAGAGGTTGTCCGCATTATCAGTCCTGTGGAAATCTACCATGTCCATAATCTGTGAGGAAAAAGAATCCCACGGCACATTACCATATTTCACTTAACACAGAGATCATCTGATAACGTTAAGTAAGGAAGGAATCTGCATCCCAAACTGAGTAGAGAAACACATCATGTAGGCGAAGGAGCGGTTAATGCACTCAATACTATATATTTACTCAGTGTTTCCACAGCTGCCTTCATCGAAGACAGTTGTGTTGAATCCAGCTATGGCGAATTCAATTTCAACAAATATTTGATGCTCGTCTCAATCAACATCTGTATATTTCGTTTTCTCTTTTCTTATTTTATTCTTAAGGCCTTTACACATTGCTGGGAGTGACGAATAAAAGGCAGATTTATTCCTCAACATAGAAAATCTTTCTTTCGCACAACATGACTGGTTGATGCTTTCAACTGGGGGTTGAAAGCTCCCTATTTGCCACCTTATATTTGTCTTCTGTGTGAAAGTACTCACTGCAATAGAAATTGTACGAAAAATATATTGACATGCAAATATATGGTCTGGAAAAAAGAAAAACTTCTCAGAGGCAGTTTTAAAAGTTATCTTTTCTGTATAGAAATAAATACACATTTGGGAAAGCTAGAAAGAAGCAGCTTGCTTCTAAACCTTTCAGTATTCCCCTCAGTAGTGTAGGCCTTGGTCTGGTCTTTAGTCATGCTCAGACATTCTTTCTCCCATGCTTAAAGACCCTCAATCCTGGTGACGCCTACCGTCCATCAATTTTGATTCAGAAGAAAAGGTCTGGAGCCCTTGGACTAAACGAAGCCCAGTAATAGAGGCTATGCTTCCACTGACTGACTAAAACATCTTAACCCCATTCCCATCACTTTCTACATTAGTGGCCCTCTTGGGCAATTTGAGCTGCCTCTCTTTATTACTCCCATGTCAGTTGGAGGCTTTTAATATTCCCGTGGCACATTTTTACCATTTTTTCGCAATCACTTCATATAGATTAGTTTGTGTCAATAGCCTGGAGTTTTTTTCAATGTTGATTAGAACTGATTCAACTTGATACAGAATTTGGAAATGTTCCAAGTGGTTATTTGATATTCATCCCAAAAGCAACACAATTGTTTTGGTAAGATTATTTCCTCAAGTTTGAAATTCAACTGTATTTATTGCAAGCACTTAAAATAACATTTCAGTTCTTTTCAACCTATTACCCCGGATGAAGATCTCTATTTAACCATAATGGCCATTTTCAGGGTGCACCTTTCGGTGTTTGTCAGTCTCAGAGGTTTTCAATAAAGGTTCTCTGTATCAAAATCAGAGCATATCTATTGCTTCACAAATGCTCTCAACAGTATGACCGCTCAGCCTGCGCCTCACAGCTAACCCTGCTAATGCAAACAGTACAAATTACGACATTTCTTACAGTGCTTAAAGTGTTAACCTGGGGGGGGGCAGCGGAGGAGGACGGGCGCTACGCTTCTGTGCCGATTATTATGGATGTCTCTGACATTGCTCCAGGTGGCCTTAGTCTTTTCTCTCAGTTGATCTTTCAAAGGTGGAACACTGTCTCCATGATGACAATTGCGATAAGCACCACAAATGCATTTGTTGTGGTTACACAGCTGTGTAACCACAACACAGATTCCTGAGGTTATTTTTCAGGAAGCTCCTTTTATCATTCTGCCTCTGTTATTTATATTTTCCCTTCCATTTGATTGAGCTACTTGTCTGAGTTTTAATAATTACAGTCGGCCATCGTAGCAAAATGACCTGAGATCATCCTCATAATATTAAACGGGATAGTCCGCCATTGCACTTAACCTTCTGATGCTCCTTAGAAGACAAAATACCAGCAGTAAAAAATTGCCTCACACATGCATAAACAAACCAGCATTACGGATGAATACACAGGGTAATCAAGGTCAGATGGAAAGTAACCCTTGATGTAGACCCCTATGAAATTAGCAATACTGTTTATGTTAGACAGCTGCTTTCTGTTTTTGTATTTTCAGTTGAACTGGGAGACGAGTGCTTGTAATGATTCTTGTAAAAATCACGTTTTTTTCTGCTAGCATAGACATAGGTAGACAAGGGACCTCAATGACCACATTTTAAAGTATTTCATCTCCAAATGTTGACTTGACCAGACAATACATTGTCAAGTCAACAACCATGAAGAATTGTATAGATTTGGCTGCCATTTTCTCAATACGAGTGGCGTGAGGGAACACGTCTTTAAGATACTAAATTATTTTTAAAGATCTTTTAGTGTTGGCTTTTCATTATATATGAATTATATGATTATATTATGTTAGAATTTTGTATGGATTACATGATTTTTTGAGTTAGTACAAGAACGCTGCACCTTTTTGACGAATACAGACTGACCTTTGAAGATAAAGGGGCATACTCATCCTTGTTTAATACCAAGCAACTATCTCTGCATTTATCTAAGTCTTGTTATATATATATCAATAGCATCACTGCAATATTTTGACAGCATTGATAAAAAATTTTGGCAGAGTTTTCCTCCAACAGTACAACCCTTGCATAGCACATTGGACTCCGTTGCATTTTACTCTTTACAGTAGCTTTGAAGTAAAGTTTTGGCTTTGAACACCTAAGCCTTAGGGGAAATCTCAGCTTTGCACAAATATCAGGTTCCAAAAGTTCAGATTCACAGGAGCTAGTATGTGAGTCATGGGCAGGAGTTTTTAAAAATGCTGTTTTAATTTCAGTTGGAGTTCATATTTGTTGGGAACTTATTTTGGCACTCAAATGTGACCCTTAAAAAAGAAGAAAAATGTGTCCTATTCTGTCAGTGAGTTTTTAGAGAAGGAGGTAAAGAGATGGAGGAGAAAGAGATACACTTGACCACCAATCTGGTTATTTAAAACTGTTGTTGAATATGAAAATGGCAACACATTTTTGTTGCAGTGAATATATTGCTCTTTGTACATTGACGCAATAATCCATATTTCTTATTTTTACCCATACCGTACATTTAAATATTGGCATGTCCAAGCTGATAAGTGATATAGCTTGTTTATTTCAGTAGGGAAATGTATCATTTATGCAACTGCAGAAATACAGAGATAAGGCCTACTCTCCTGCCTTATTACTTTCATTTTGATTAACTCAGGTCCCCCATAGCAGCTTTTTTAATACACTTAATTTAACTCAATAATGGAGATAATGATGAGAATATATCTAAAGTGCACCCAGCATCTGTTACATACTCATAGACAATGCAGGTTTTAATTAGACTTGATAGAAACTGAAAATAGGATTTTAACATCTCTGCCTCACACTTCATATATTTATTTGAATAATGTTTGACTCATGATAGATGCTGCACAGGATATTTGATACTTCGGCAAAGGTGAAAATGAGATTTAAATTATTGGTGCTATAAAGAGGAAAGATGTGGCTTTTGGGGTAATTTAGTCATGTTACCAATTTGGAAATAAATCAGTGATATTTTATTCCTGAGCTGAATTTATGATATAGTCTAGAATGTCTTTAAATTATCTGACCTTTTATTAGATACTACTCATAGTATTTTAAAGAAGTGGACGTAGACACATCACCCATAGGTTTGTGGACTTTGGCTTTTAAGCTTCTTGTTTTGCATTTTGGCAGTCGCCATCTTCGTTTTACAAACTAGGACCATCATTTACAAATGATCTTGATCGAAGGATCAGTGCAATGATGATTTTGGATAAGTGATGAGTGGTCATTGGGACCACATGAGGGAGACGTATGTGCTCTTGTAAATGTTTTATTATACCATAATCAAACCACACGCTAAGTAAACCACACGCGACTGCTGAGAGTAACATACGTTAAAGCTGCTATTTGAATAACCCTGCTTCCCTCTCTCTTTGTCTTTTCTCCTAGGTAAGCACTTTCTTTCCTCTCTGTTGGTATTGGTGATGAAGGAGGCATTGGTCGAGCGTGCATCCTGTTGCTGTCAGCCCTGGTGAAGGTTTCATGCAGCTGAAATGTGAGGCAAGAGTAATTAAGGTGATGCACTGAGCCTGTGAGCCCATAACAGAGATTATTATGGTTCTGGTTCTGGCAAAGGCAGCAGTACAAACACAATGGAGTGATCCCCCCCCCCCCCACACACACACACCTCGATTCGCACACTCAACTAGTGTAACCGCAAAGCCATCAGAAAACAAAGCGGAGAGGGGAGAAGAAAAGAAGGTCTTAATCTGAAGGTGTGTTCTGTTGGATTACAATGCGAAGTGCAGTCTGATCTGCAGAGTGTGCAGGTCTGAGACGGTACTGGGTTTTAGGGTTTTTCAATGATGGCTGGGTGGTTCAAAGGCATTTTAAATACTTTGATGGAGCTCGCTGAACTACTTCACCAAGTTTTATCCACAGACAGAAATGTATTCAGTTTGTACTTATTCACATTGACTTGAAGGGAAAGCCTTCATGTATCACAGAATCAATTCTTGATGATAGATTATGCCATAATTTGTAGCAAGAGTTAATGTCTTAAGGCATCTTACATGTGGTGACGATACAATTTATCGAAATTTCTAAACACCTGCTCTTTTTAATCCGGGCACACTTTTTTCCGGAGCCTTCTAATGCATCTCATGGTCATATTTAGTTGAGGCAATTACGATTGGAGGGGTTACGACCTGCTCAATCATTTTGCACCACCAGTAATCGCATAACTGAAGTTTGACACTAAGGTCATGTAATGAAAACTTGCCATGCCATCTCCATGACAACTGAGCAAACTCCATCTGCTAATGAAGAACATGAGATAAAGATGAAACTAGTAAAAGGACCCTTAAATTAAGATCATTTTTGGAGAAATGTTGTTAACTTTTCATGTTCACTGTTCTCGTGGGGAGTAGGTTAATGCAGACAGCCTTTGCTTTCCATTCATTTCAGTAAAGTATGACCATAGATTAGTAGACAATTGAAACTAGGCCCTAATACATTTGAGTTTAACTGATCTCTGTGTCAGATGCACCTGTCCTAGTGTATGTTGGCGGCATTGGTAGAAATATGGGTCATCCTGTACACTGTGCAATTTTGACTGACTCCTATCTTTATCTCTTAATATTTATATCTTCAATCTGGCACAGGCCAACTCCCAGCATGTCACCATAATACCAAACAAATGGGCATGTGCAAACATAAGAAAAAGAAACTGGCACAAGGTCTCTGCCATTCGCCAAACGCTGCGACAAAAATAGGACACTACGCTTGTTTGTAGCAGTGTATTCATACTTGCAACGTTTCAATCTTGGTGCACCAAATAACCACAAAAGACAAATATGCAGGTCATGGTAGTCTTGTTGCAGAAGCGGCAGTAACTTGTGTAATTGAAAGCCGAACACAATGAACAGAGAAAATTGCAGTCGGGATTGATGGTTCTTGTTATTTTCTTAACTGGCATGAACACCAAAGGAACCACATGATGGCAAACAGCCCTGACACATCCATTATGCTTAACTCAAGTTACAGAGTCTAAAATTTGATATGTTTTGACATTCTTCACTGCCAAAAAATCTTTAATCTCCTGGGTTGATGGATTACCAAAACTGAAATAAATGAGCCACTTTGGAAAGTGGCTTATTCACAAACCCTAACTTGCCTGTAATTGGGCAGTATGCATACTTTTACTAAGGATAAGTCTGCTATTATTCTTATTGTCAAAACAATCCCATGAAAAGACCAAAACCAACTATGAAGTAGTCCTTTTCTCAAAAGTTTTTGACTTTCATACACTAAGCCTGTTGGTCCCTACTGAAGACCATAATTCATAAATAATGGGTTGAAAGTATAGAACAATATTAAAAAAAAAAAAAAAGTGATTCCATTAAACAGTTTAACAATGTACTTCTTACACACATTTACAAACTGGTAACTTGGGGGCTATTTTCAATTGCAGATTAATACAAATTGGTGCTCTAATAAGTATTTATGGCTTCTGAAACGTGTGAGCCGGATTGACTTCAATCATTGTCATGATGGAAGACGTCGCATGGAGAACAGTGTGGCTCATTGATGTGTGTTTAGTAGTTTGAAGACAATTATTGAGCTCTGTTGCACAAAGCTGTATCAGGCTTTCGATAAACTTGTATGTTGAATCGTTTGACTTACCCTAGAGTAAGTATTGTTGAAGAATATATAATACCATTATACTTACCCCTTGAAAACATATAATGGAACAAAGAGAAACTATATGTTTTGCATGCTTTCTGTTTCAAGAAGCAGCTATCATTTGCAGGCTCACTTGCGTGTCGTTTCTGTATAGAATATGCACAGTCACATTTGATGTATTCATTGGGGAGACAGTCAATGGAACGTAATTATCCTAAGTGCTCTGCATCATTGTGCTGCAGAAAAGGAGGAGCATCTTTCCCTTTCAAGTATTCAACTTTGCATTTGTGGAAGAAAAAAAAAAACACAGCACATCTTTTATAACAGCCACTTGCAATCTGTCATTTTAGAACAGACATTTTAGGAAAGGAGGTTGGATGTGTCAAGCTGTGCATTTCTACCTCGGCTTGACACATCTTTCTTCGACTCTCTACCATTGATAACTTCCTAAATCAAGCATTTAGGAGACACTCTTATCAACGCTGTTTACTGAGATACACAAGTAATTATAGCAAACATATTTGTAAATCCAATCGTTGGAATGTTTCTGTAATAATGTGTCATTAGTAAATGCTCGTCCGCAAAACTGCCAACATAATAATACTTGCTTTAGCATCTGTACTTTCAATACTTTCAACCCTGGCCTTTTTCCTGAGCGCCTGAGTCGACATGATCACCTTCTGTTTTTTGCTTCAGGGCTCCATGTAAATCTCTTCATCATCTGAACAAATAAAGATATATTTTACAAGGCATTTAGAATGGATAGGAAAGTGAAACAACAGGACAAGTGAGACAAAAGAAGACAGAAGTGTAAGCACAACTTCTAGTCATTTCAGTCACATAAAATGTCAATGTGTTAGCTTACACCCACTTCAGACAATGACAGTGACATATCTGCCCGGCCTCACGTTAAATTCACTTGAACCCTTAGTTTCATTGCTCATCCTGTGATGAAATGACTAGTTCCCTCTTCCATGACATTTTAACAAGGTAATGGGGTAGCTCTACAGCTCAGACTGAGTTTTCTATATATATTCATCTAGATTTTGTGTTTATTGTTGGAGGGGGTGCTCCATTTTGAAGAACTCACCCCCGGCTAAAGTTTTGGTGTGACAAAACCAACAAAGCCTGTATCTGAAATGTGGTAGGGACATAATCCTATATTCATGACGATAAAGAACATATGATAGAAATGTTTCAGGCTGAAAGTTTGGTTTGCCCTGGGAACGAGCTCAGTGTTATGGCTTTCACACAACTGGGACTTTCCTTTTTGCGCAATTAATGTCAGTATATATTTTTCTGTTGTTTTCGACATTAATTTCAGAACTTTCAGAACAGAACACAACTATTATGTGTCAAAAAAGCAACATCATTTTAATCCAGTAGTCGGTCCTCATACTACACAAATCTTTTCAAACCTTTTTTGAAAAGCTGCTGCCACTGGTATGAATAGTTTTGATGCAAAAATATGGCAATATTTGCAGTCGCACATTTCACAATTTTTATGTGGTTTTAATTTCCACTTGCTAGGTTTTTGCAGATCTTTCCACTGCATTTATATATTTAAACACATACAAAAGTACATACATACATACATACATACATACATATACATACATACATACATACATACATACATACATACATACATACATACTGTTTAGTAATTAGGTCTTCTACAGTGACAGTGTATGTCCAGTCAATCTGAAAATGAAATGTCAAAGCTTTTATACTCCAGACGCTTGATGTAAAAATCTCCTTGTTTAAATCTTAACAAAGCATGAAATTACAAATGTCCTGCAGTTGCAGTAAGGCCAAAAATTGCATAGTAGGCACATTTTTTTAAAAGCAGGAAAAAAGTGAGATGGTCATGCTGGGTGAGCCAAGGAGCCACAAGCCATACAACCCCCATAAATAATATTTCATAATAATTTTATATAGCACTTAGTAGTGGAAGTAGTTGGCCTGGAAATACCCAGGGAGGACATTGATGTATCATTTAACGCAACTGTTTAGCTGCAACTCTTAATGGCAGTTGTAAACACTTTTAATGCAGACAGTGAAAGTAAATGACCCATCTGTTCATCAGTCAGATGGTCAATTAGTTATTCAGACACACAAATGGAATGAAAGAATGCTATTATACCAGAATTTCAAGATTTTTCTAGTAATTGTTTTCTAATTTTGATATCTGTCAGGAAATAAACTTGGACCCAAACTGTCTTCTTAAACTCACATTCCAGACATGGGTATTAGGAAGACGGCCTCTGTATGATACAGGCGTATGAAACACCTTCACAGATGCCATGGAGTCTCATGAGCTTCTGATTTCATCCTGATTTATTACACCAGTGGAGCTTGTGTAGTTCTCATTGGTCACTTTGGCAGTGGCAGTGTGACCAGCTGAAGAGACTGCCAAAACTAAGCCTGCTGATTTTGCTGTCAGAGTAGATGGTTTGTGCCCATCTGCATTTGGAAATCCCCCCTGTAGCCTCACCTCTGAATACCCGACTTATCTATAGACTCAAGCTGTCCAACATGTAACTTAACTTGTTGTCCCCAAATCCTCAGGTAAGAAACCTTGACTCACCAGCAACTATTGTAAGATTTAAATGGAACCCAATCTATTTTGATATTTGAAACAGATGGTCTTTGAGCTGTGGTTAAGATTGGTAAATGATCTGCTCTCTGTCTGGCTATAAATGTCCAAATAAGAAAGGGTCCACTGACAAATGCACCAATCACAACCCATAAATACAGATTACTGATTCCCCTAAATTTAACCAAAACCTTACAAATTGTGGGGCAAAAACTAATTCTAAGCCATTATTTAATCCATAACCATATCAATTAAACAATGGCAGTTTTAAGTATTCCAAAAGTTTTAAAGGTATTGCTTTGCTCAGATCTAAGGTGGATACAAATCTCTGCTGTATGAGTCCAGTGAATGTAGCTCCTAGAAGTGTTGACAGCCGGGTAAACAGCAGGTCAGTATCAGTTGCATTTCTGCGGGGATTCTCACCCTATGGCATGCTGTTTTGAGATACAGAGGCGATGGAAAAAATACAGAAATGTCAAGATATCCACTTGTCTTCCACTTCACCAGATCCAAGAGAGGTTCAGAAATTTAGTGCCACTCGCTGACCTTTCTATGCATTTCTTCAGTAGAACCAGCATCAGACTCACAGTATTTCTCACAGATCACACAATGTGGACATAAATGTGAAGAGAATTTTATATGTAATTTATATATATATATATATATATATATATATATATATATATATATATATATAGGGGTTATTTTTGCATAGCAAGAAGAAATGTGATGTTGAAAGGTGAACAAAACCTGATTGCTAAACGTCTTACGGTTAACTGACAGCTGGTACAAAGTTTGGTGGTAATTTCAATACACAAGTTGTATTGTGTCATCACAATCACAATGTTTTTAAGTTTATTAATTAATTCACATATTAATAAAAAAAAAAAAAAAGAACATGAGTTTATCATTAATGCATTGTTTAGGGAAACACTGTAGATATTGTTTTATGAATACAGTCAAAATTAAAAGAATTAGAAATTTGTAGTTTTACCACAGAGATATAAGAAGCAGTATGAACCTTGGGATCAAGGTTCACTGCTGTACTGGCACTACCACTTGAACACTCTTGATGATTTATGTGACTGTCTGACCTTACCTCCAGTGCCACCATTGGGCCAAAAATGTAATTTGTACACATGAGAAATCTATAAAGTACAGCCAGTAGCAAAATCAGAAATAGAAACAATGGTTTCACTCTTCTTAAATTCTCGTCAGGGTACAGTCTGGCAGTCAGTGTGAAGTTCCTGGAGCATTGAAGTGTTAAGGGTCTTATTTAAACATGTTTAATAATGGGGGAACAAATTCCTGCCCTCTGGTCAGCGCCAGGCCATCCACTGACCCTATTCATTATGGAGAACACGGGTCCTTCTCCTCTAATTGGTTAAGGCTGACACCTTTGAGTGCTCAGCGGTCATAATATTCTGACATTCCTGTTGCCATGACATTTTAAGTGAAGGCAAAGATTAAGTCATTCAATTTTTTTTAACTTTGTTTCCTAATTTGGTTTTTGGTTAAATCCTGACACGATATTAATTTTTCTTAAGTATTCCCTTTGAAAAAGGAGATCCAATTGCACAATTTGCATCAAACTTTCAACTAACTCCAATGTAAACCCACATTTAAACAATAAGGTATCTGATGGAGTATAAAGTGAGCAATAGTCCGCCACAGGTGGAAAAAGTGGCAGGTTGACCATTGTTCATGTCCTGTGTAAACAAGTCAACGTTGAGTTTGTCACGTCAGTTCTAAGTCATGTGACTCATTACTCACTCAGGCACTCGGCAGTCACTTGAATTGTTTTTCAGTCAACTTATCATCAGCAACAATCTTTTCTTAACCTTAACTAAGTAGTTTTGTTGCCCAAACCTAACTTCTTGTGAAAACAAAAGTTGATTTTGAAAACACTATGCTTATAGCCTGTATTGATGCACCATTCCTGACAAGTACAAAAGTATTTTTGTCAGGGCACTTAGAGTGTCCTAGTTTGAAGCAAAGGGCCACTGAGCAGGCTTCAGTATTTAACGAGTTGCAAGTGAAACTGTGTTGGTTACTAGTGATTTTTGGTAGCATCGTGGTTGGAGATTGCTATCTGATAAGTAGGTAAGGTTAAAAGGGGTGTTTAATACACAGAGGTATGTCCTGTGCCATATCCTGAGAGGTTATACAGTTGGCGTGGATGAGTGGATGGTTTTAAAACTCAACACAAGGGCCCAATTCACTCCCACTTGAGCAGATGGACTAGTACTTTGGACTAATTTGCTTTTTAGTCCAAGAACATGGATTGTTGAGCTTATTCTGAAAAAAAACATTTTTGATGAGAGCTAAAAGTGTCTCTCAATTGAAGTCATGTTGTTTTATTGCTATGACAACCGCTTGGATGCTTCCCATCGTCATTGTGTGAAGTGTATGTGAACCCAAATCTTTGTTCCCACTGTCTCTTGTATGCCATTTCAAACTGCAGGTTTCTTATTTTATTTCAACCTGATCTTTTCTTGACGTCATAGAAAAACAACATTGTCATTGAAGGTTCTTTATTCTGCCGTGCTCTTTCATGCATGCCTTTGATGCGTTTAGAGAAAGTTTACTGGGAAATCCTACTTTATTCACAGCTTGCGTAGTTTCGTGACATTTTTGTTTTCCATTTTAAGGTCTCGTTTTAACATTTCAGTGAAACTTTTCTCTTTTTAAATATCATTGTCGCTTCTCTGAGGATATTAAAGCTCTCAGAAACTGTATGAAGATTTTACTGAGGCGGCTTTTAAGACCGCACCCTTGAGGCTACATTGCAGTAGACCAAATATGAGTATGTCTTTGCAGCTGCACAACAGCAGGTCTTGCACACAAAACAAAATTAAAACAGTATTTTACCTTATTCATTTGTGCATTTCACTTCCAATGTAATATATGTCTTTCTATGCAGGTCTTAATGTATTTTGTTCTGATTTATTGTCTGCGTCTGTGCTCAGGAACATTTCCTCCGAGGGTCGTATCGCCACCAGTTCAGTCCTGTCGTGTTTCATTTTCATTTAGGACTCGAGTGGAAACCAAGTTGTGTCTGCCTTTATTGTCCTCTCTGGAGATAGTTTTGTGCTTCTGTGTGTGTTCAAGCAATGCAGAGAAAATGAGTGAGTGCAGAAACACTAGCCCGGGACCAAAGATTCTTTATCTTCTAATCAGATCCTAAGCTGGGGGAATCAGTTTGAGGATACCAATTAGCATCTGGGCTCGGGCACATCTCCGCACCTCTGGGTCTCTCTGAGCTCTCAGGTTACCCCTTTTGTGGCAGTGTAGCCTGCGGTAGTGTTTTCATTTGAAAGTCTGAACAGGCAATTATGAATTACTCACATGGGGCGTCATAAGTGTTTTTATTTATTTATTTTTCATGTAGAAAAATAATTTCCCCGACAAAAAAACAAAACAAACAATGTAGTATTTTTGATGGAAAATGGAGCTTAGGAAACTGGAGCTCATCACGACTCCATTGAGGAACGGAGAGTTGATGTGTTGCAAGTTGTTGCGAGGTCCCTGGTGAGCTCAGATGCTCAGTGCAGCTGGCGGGATCTTAGAAGAGATGAAATGCCATCAGAGATACAGTACGTAGGAGTCTTAATTAAGTCAGTCTTCTCTGATTGTGAGCTTTTAAAGCATGCCTATCTCAAGCTTGCCGGCTTAATTGGATGTGTGTGTGTGTGTGTGTGTGTGTCTGTGTCTGTTAGTGGGTGCCTTCTCTGTGCGTGGGTGAGCCTCTTTAGAAATGTGCATGTCCATATCGCAGTCATTATATGTGCAAACAGGAGCACAGCAGGGAGCATGTTTCATAACACAAACCGTTGGCATGTTTACTTGTTCTCCTTTCTCAGCTTTCTGCCTCATTCTTTCCTTTCAGCTCTGGCTGTCTGCCTCACAACTTCAGTGAGTTAGATGACTTGGGTGTGTGTAGGTGGCGGCTCACTTCACAGACTTTCACGCGCAAACACACACACACACTCACCCTCTTTAATCTCCCCTTTACCCATTCCTTGTTAGGCAGATCAGCCATGACGTGCTGCTCTTTTCAATCAATGAGTGCCAAAGGCAGTAAATCATGGATTAAGGTGTGGCATGGCACTCCATTCTGCATGCTCATGGCCCTTCATCTCCTCGGGGTGCAAACAGAAAAAAACCCAAGAAGTTGTGCAGCTATGATGGGCCCCCTACACTTTAATCATCGCCGGTGAACTCACTCATCACCGCCAGATTACAAAACAATTTAGCCTTCGCCTCGCTCCCTGCCACGGCTCCCTGCTAGTTGTATTTATTGGCTCTCGTCTCTCTGGCTAGATTATTTTTATCAATCAAACAAGCACATCAAGAAAAGTGGGGACCATTTAGATACCCCCCCACCACCACCACCACCACCACCACTACCCCATCCCACTGATTGCTGATCGGGGATACTAAGCCAATAAGGAGGCTCGTAAAAACAGATGAAGTAGCACAGTGCAACCCTCCAGGGAGCCAACATCTGATTTGGGTATGAAGCTATCACAGAGTTAGAAAAGCATCAGTTTTTACCCCAAGGGAAATTCAAAAGATTGCCTGATGGATCCAGTCTGTATAATGGGCGTCATTTCTACAGAGGGTTGCATCATATTGCCCTGCTATAAGCCTGCTGTATGGCACACACACTCCCAAACACACAGCTGTGGTAAGGAACTGCCTCGCGTTTCTAGGCCATTTCAGACTTTGATGGTGTACTGTATTTTCTGATTCAGCAGATATCTGACTATGAATAGATGACAGGAAGACATTCATAGTGCGGCTTGAAATATCTTAAAGCAGAAAACTGTAGAAATTGCAAAAACCATTGCAGAGGTAGAAGAAGGCAGATGTTGTTGTCGCTCAGAATCAAAAAGTAGAGCAAAAAACGTTCTTACTCCAAAACCGCCAAATCCCTTAGCATGGAGAGTGGCCCTATGCTTCAAACTATGACGCTCTTGTTACCCTGACCCTAGCGTATCTTTTGGACTCGGGGATGTTGTCATTTTCAACTCATAACATGCATAATGAGTGTCTTTAAAAAAGAAAAAAAACTTCCAACGATTGTCATGCAATATAAGAATTGACTTTACTAGCTTTAAGTAGGCTACTTGAGTTACGTAACAAAACTATGATAAAACAGTTCAACCTATACTCTCAAGGACCATGAAAAGCAGTCGCCTCAGTGGAAGTCCTGTGTTTGTTTAACCTGCAGGTCCTTGCCTCCCACTCGCCTGGTGCAGAGTTTCTCTCTCTTTGTGCAACGTCAATTGCTCTGATTGGATGAGCCCGATGAGTATGTTAAAGACGCCAAAGGGTGCCACTACACATTGGTATCAGACATAACAGATCGCTAACTAAGCTGAGCTAATTGACAAGTTGGGAAATGGAACAGGATGTGCACTGATATGCAGCAGTCATACAGACAGACATAAGTTGGACGTTAGAGAGCCAAACTAACTCTTCTATGGACGGAAGCCTTAATATACCAGAATGCAAAGCAACAAGAGACATATAGGCCTATAACACTTTTTCAGTCTATTTGGAATCAAGTTTATTGAGATGTACCTACTGTCTGCACCATGCCTTCAAGATACTACTGTCTTTTTGCACTGTATAAACCACCAGTAGAAATCCATTGCATGGACTATCTGTCAGTATTTTAGTACATAATCTATATCTTCATGGTATAGGTATGAGTTCATGGTGTACATATTGGCTTGTCAGAATGCCATATTTTTACTAAATACTGTAATAACAATACTAATCTAGTGATCTAGTAAACTTTGCATTTCCTCCACTGCGTATATTCAAAGATGACATAACATTAACTATATACTGAAATAGATTAAATACTGTAGGGTTGGGGAATGAAAATGTACTGAATATGACACATTTACTAGAAGAAGAAGAAGAAGAAAAAGAGTGTAAATATACAGTACCAGAAAGAGGTAGCACGACACGTTACCCTACTCGACAAGCAATGTTTCAACTTAACCTCCAGAGACAATATTTTGACCGAAGTGCCTTTAGTATCTGCTAAGGTGTCCAAGTTGAAATTGAAGTTGAAGTAGCTGCAGGCAAGAGGTTTTGGGATTCTTCCTCTGTTAGTCGATTTGAGAAGGTTGTGGGAGATGAAGCAGAGCAAGATGCTTTTTAAAGCTGATCGGATTTATTATGTGTCCTGTGCCTATAGCAGACTAGATTTAGCCGATCCCTAGACATCTCTTTTCCCTCTCTGTACCCACAGCTGTCATGCAGAATATCTTATCACCTCGCCTGAATGTGGGTGGGTTAGTCTGTCACCTCGCTCTGTGTGCATTCCTGCATGTGCGTGTATGTTTGCATTTGTTGTGAGTGTGTGAGTGTGTGTGTGTGTGAGTGTGTGTGTGTGTGTGTGTTTAACATGAGAAATGTGGCTTGTGGTTAGAAGGGCAGTGGAATAATCACTCAGGCACCTGCACAGGCTCCCATGCGTTGTTAAGCATCCAACTACTCACAAAGTCAAAAACAAGACAAGCCTAATGGCTCCCCAATGCTGCTCTTTGTAAATGATGGTGTTAACTACAACTCTCTTAACACTTGAGCACTTTGCAGATCAAATATAATACATATTTGTGCGGTTTGTGCCTCCCAATAAAGGAGTCAACTTCAATTATGCAGTGCTTAAAGTATGAAGGTCTCTGATCGCTTTTCAGTTTGTTTGTTTCACAACCAGCTTTTACTTCAATTTTCCATTACTGTGAGGTTAAACCCCTCTTCATCAATGTTTTTTTTTGTTTTAGTGAAATAAATTGTGAAGGTAGGTGGCCTGATTTCCTATAAAAGTAGGTGCGGTTAGTGTCTGTGGTGTAAAAGTCAGCACCATGAAGAAAAGAGCTTATGAAGAGAGTATCATGGCATGTTGTACCGGCTACAGCTATACTAGCAAGGTTTCATTTGTAGCAGTTTTATGGTTTTCAAAAATGAAGCGACAAAGCTCACATTTGACTTAAAGATCTACCATTTTTACCATATTTCTAAAGGACCTGTGATTTTATTTGCCATTCTTTTGCTCACATTAGCAGCCCTTTGCCACACAAAATGTTCATGTCACATAGTTCCAACATATCTTTAATGTGGATGTACATTATATATGGGCACCCCTCATGGGACCCTGACAGGAGGACTGTGATGCTGTTGGCTAAAGTGCAACTCCACATGAGCTGAGATGAATGAGCTCAGTCATCATTATGATTTCAGGGGATGTTGTAAAGAAAAAGATTAGAGAGATTGGTTCCATAGAAGAACATAATTGATTTATAATGCATCAGCTAGTAAAGCAGTACGTGGCTCCTCACATGGATTAACAACGGTAGAGGGCGTTTGGAGGTTAACAAAGGCGGGGTTGGAGGGCGAGATGGGATTGGAGAAGCTCCGAGGCGGAGTGTGTCAACTTTGGTCAGTGTTTCTCCTCCTGACGGCAGGAGAGCAGAAAGGCCGGCCAGATGAAAGCTCAAGCTGCCAATGAAAGAGCAAAGGCTGATGCATCTTCTAGGCTATTAAGGTATATCAGCATGTGGCCCCGAGAGTATGCGGGCTTCCATTCCAAGTACCACAGCAGCTGATTGGCACAAAAAGATATAGTCTGGATGAAATCAAATTTGGCATTTTATCACAGAGAAAATGAAGGTTTCATGGTGTTTTTGGATTACTTCCAGATGTTCTGAGTTGTTCCAGTTGTTCCAGTGGTAGGGGTATGACTATTTCTTTTTTTTCATTGATTAATATCAGATAGTTGAGCCTGCTCCATTGTTTGCTAAAATGACAACATATACAGTGAGACACTTAAATACAAAAACGCTCTCTTTAAAAATTCAGATGCTGCCCAATAGTCATTATTATGATGTTTTCCTAAAGTTGCTACATTCAAAATTGATATCATTAATATAGCAGACTTTAAGCTTTGTCAGCACTGTTGCCGTTGTTTGCGCTGTTAGTGCTAGGCGCCGGCTCAGCAGACGCCATGTTAAGAACACCTTCAATCATAGATGTGCTCTGAATTTTGATTTTAGCTAATAGCTAATGCAGCAATAATTTCCATAATTTAGCCATATGTAAAGAAACATGCAGGCTTTCTGAGCAACATGTTACAGTAGTTCTGTAAGTCTGTGATGGAATGCAAACGTGTATCTCTTGCACACTCATTCGTGTCAATTCATAACACTTTCAAGCTAGCTAAATAATGGGGACGCTGCTTACTTCAGCTCTGCGTAAATTGTAGGCTGCAAAATTGTCAAATATGAATATAATACCTTACGAAATGCCTAGGGAGATTGGTCTGAGTTGAGATGACTCATGACAAATATAGTATTGTGACATTATGTTATGCTTGTATTTTGTGTTAAGCTTTTCTTGACACCAGACAATGCAACATGTTATTTTATTCTCAGTGTATCCAGTAGCATTTTACCCATTGGGTAGATGTTACACTCCCTGATAATGTCCAGTATTGTTGCTTTAGTAAAGCATTGCATAGGATTGTAAAATGATTAGCACGCCCCTTTTTGCCTATGAGTGTCAAGAGTCAATGTATTCCTAGAAAGGCATGGAATGATAGAAAGGCTTGTATTAAGTCATTATCTGAGATCTCTCTGCCAGCCTTCAGTGACAACAAATAAGTATCTGTGGTGATAAAAAAAAAAAAAGCATTGAATTTGTGATCCACAGTCAATTCTCACATATTACCGAAAAGCCTTTCTCATATTTCTCTCAATTTACCTTCACAAACATCATTTTAGATATTTACCAATAGTTTGTGTCAATCTCAGAGCAGCTCTCTGGATTCCTCTGAAGTCTCAAACAGTGACAGCAGAAGATTGGTGCCTGACGCCTGTGTGTTCCATTGATATCTCATTCCCAAACCCTGCTGCACTACTTTAAATAGTGGAGCTCCGAGCCTAGGAATCCCGTTTATTAGGATTCAGTGCACTTTCCGACGTGCTGCGAAGGAATTGATAAGAGCACTGGGAATGTGGCTTGAGTTAAATAAATAAACAGATCATGCACCAAATAATTAACCTCTCAGGCTCTTTGACATGCTCTGGAAATGCTGGAGGCGTTTGATGATGTGTGGGTGGAGGAAATGGAGGGAGAACTCTCACACTGAACCGGCCTCCCTTTCCCATGAAGCTGCTAAATATGTATCTCCAAGGTTAACCTGTCCACTCTGATGGTCCCTTTAAAGTGCTCTGTTTTCTTGAGATGACTTGACTGTTTCATCTTAATAAAGCAATTATTATAATTTGACTTGAGTAATGTTTTGACTTTATAATTTCTTCATTGTTTTGATTTGATTAACCATAATCTACCTACTTTTTGGACTGATTTTCTAAATATGTTTTGATGAATCAGTATCTTTAATTTTTGAAACTCTGTAGAAAATGACCATTCTTTTTACTCAAAACTATTTTCAATTCCTCCTTTCATAGATCAATGTATTTAATACAGTATATCAAATAAATATTATTTTTTTTATCTTGAAATGACTAGTTTATTCCGATCAGCATTCCAAAATCAGTGTTTTAAATTTCCAACAATGTCATATCATATTTTTTTTTCTTATTTTTTTTTTGTAATTATTTCTGAATTTATATAATTATTAGAACAGTATTACTATCCTGTAGCCAATTGAGGGACACTTTTAGAAAGTCATGAACACAATGTCAAAATGCTGACAAAACTATTATGAAGGTTATGCATAGAAGCTTCTCAAAAGATTGTTAAAGACTTGGGACAGTGTTGTATCTCATCACTGTGTTACAGCATAAAATAAACAAACCAATTAGCTGAGGGATTGAGTTTTGTTGGGTTGCTGTTTTCTCAACTCACACAATAATGAAAATCAGCAGAGTTTTAAGCCTCTTATATCTCCCTTTATTCTGAGTCATCCTTCAACTTTTAATTTGCCATCAGTTGACAAAGTAATCAACATTGTTTTAATTAAGTTGTCTAACTTGTCCAGATGCATAGTTCTCTCCCCATTGCCACTGTACTATCACACAGAACTTCCTCACTACTACTACTAACACACTCGCTGTCTACGGAAGAGGGTTCGAAAAAAAGAACAAGAAGTTGCTTTTAATATAAACTTTGTAATGTAATCATGGATTTTGCAAAGCAGAATAGTTGCGACGATACTGTCGCTAGTTGTTGAACATTCATTCATCAATATGTGCTTTAAAAACGAGTGGCAGTTTGTCTTTTAAAATAATCTTTTACTTTTGCTGGGATCAAAACATGGATCTGTAAGACAGCAGGTTCTAACAGTAAAGCTGCTGCTGCAGTTTCGAAACTCACAAAAAAATCACATTCCATTTATCAGTTGCAGAGTGGGATGAAATTATACAAATGAATTCAAAGGCAACTAATTTCCTCTTTTTGTTTTCTGGCGCTGTCCATGGTGCTGTATTTCAGATCCAATGACAGTACGGACTGTCACAACTCAAAATAGCTCTATTAACGCGTTTCCATTCATAATAATAATAAATAAATATGCACAAATCATCATGGTCTATAATTCATAGCCTACAAGTTGCAATAAAGATTGTAATCTGTTATACTCTAAACTATTATTCATGAGTCCTTTGTTTCAGCTATGCAGAGAATGTTTTATGTAGTAGTTTGGCCAGTTTTCTTCATTGGGTTTCATAGTGAGGAATCATGACTTGCCGATATTTAATGCGTTATGAGCATCTGTGAATAGTTGAACTCAAGAGTATCACATGAGGGAATCTTCATATTTACCACAGAGCATCAACTCATTTGGATTTGTGGATGCCTTACTGATACATTAGCATATTTTGACACTTGTGGACTCCATACGGCAATTCATGTTGTTTGTGTGTTGGACACTATAATTCTTATAGTAATGCCTCTTCCAAAAATTCCACCCTCACTGACTCAAATGTTGGCTCACGGTCCTGATAAGTCTGCGGGTGCTCAGGGTTGTCTTGCTGCCAAATTGGCTAGAAGGCCTTCTGATGCAGTTCTCATGCACTGTACACACAATTTGCATAAATCTAAAATCCTATAGACTTCTGCTGAGGGACTAACAACAACTTCTTAATGTTTTATTGATCAAGTAGGCGTTGGGGAAACTAACAAGTGGAGAAACACAAATGTGTTAGACATCATTCTGCGCATAGGAACTACATACTCAAGTGTTATAGAGTATATTTAATCCACATATAACATTTTTCACTTCATTTTCAAATGAAGTGTGCACTTTGCCAATATATAGGGCGGCTGTGGCGTAGTGGAGAGCAAGGTAGTTCTCCAATCAGAGGGTCGGTGGTTCGATACCCGGCTTCGGCAGTCGATGTGTCCTTGGGCAAGACACTTAACCCCAAGTTGCTCCCGAAGGCTTGCCATCGGTGTGGACTGGATGTTGCATGAATGTTAGTTAGAGTCTGATGGTGGCACCTTGCATGGTAGCCTGTCATCAGTGTGTGAATGGGTGAATGATATGTAATATACTACTGATTGTAAGTCGCTTTGGATAAAAGCGTCTGCTAAATGACTGTAATGTAATGTAATGTAATAAGCTTAACAGTATGTAGAAAAATATAAATACTGGGCCTCATAAAAGAAACACTTGCTTCAGTGGTTTAAGAGAACAAAACGCATTCACTCATTTTTTCATATTTTGAATTTTCTCTTAGTTACAAACACAGTTTACGAGTGGTCCAGACCTGTCGTGGGAGTCATGTGCAATTAGTCTGCTTTTATCCAAGCCCACATTTTTTCACTAATGGATTGTATATTTCATGGCTTTGAAATAAATTCTGAGTTTGAGAAAGCCCTTTTATAAACTACCCTTCAAAATGATGTTGACATCATCCTGTTTGAGCACTTTCATTTATGAATATGATTCTAAATTAACTCATTTAGCCTAACAATAGCACCATTCGTTCTATTTCTATTGTTTAACACGAAAATATCAATATGAACATCTCAAACTGCAAAACTAAACTATCTGACCCCTTCCTGTTGCAGTCATTGCTCTCCTTGCTCTGGTGAGACTTTTCTCATTTCAAACCATTTTTTCTTTATTTCAGTGACAGTACTGTGTTTGGTGACATGGCCTAAACAGCCTTCATCATTCACCACCTCCTCCTTCCTTGACTTTAGCAGATTCTTTAATTACGCTGCTGACACTGTTGAAAATGGAAGATTTTCCTTTATGGAGCTCTGAAAGCAGGCCTTCAATTCAGGACATATGGGGATAGGACCCGCACCTTATATAGTATTATGTGGCCATTTATTGTATTCATTTACGATTCTCATTAAGTAACGCTCATTTATGCACAGCTCTCCATTCATTATATTTACCCAGGTCATTTACACAGTAATTTGAAGTTAGGTGCATTTGCTGACGTTGCAGTCTGGAAATCTAAGAACATGAACTCTTCTTTGTGAAGTCCATTTGTTTGAATCTGGGTTTTGGCAGATAATTACAAGCTCTTTTGCTTGAAAAATACAATAAAACCCGCTCTATTCTACACTTTCCAAATACCTGTAATGCACTTTCGAGTGACATCTGAGAATAATGTATGCTCATACATGCAGGTTTACTCCCGACGATAGATGAAGTCGCACACAGGGTTTGTTTAAACCAGAAAGCTGGAGGGACATTGATCAGTAATATGGGACTGTGGCCTTTCCTTCTCCTTGGGGAAATCACCAAAGGAGCAGAGCATGCTCCCTCATACACCACAGAGAATTAAACGCTGGCCTGTTCTGTGTTATAGGATACACAATTAGTAAATACTTAGGGAAGGATTGGTAATGCCTACAGATTCTGTTTTCTCCCACAGGTAAACACTGTTCGTTCTGTCAGCACTTGTGCCGTAGTTTGCACTGTTAGCACCGTTAGCTATAAGCCGCCAGCTCGACGTATGTGATATGTTGAGAGCGGTTGAGAGGAACAAAATGATCCTATTCTCCGATCTTACCCCCTGCAAATGAAACTCGCTAGTTGTCCAAATTTTGGACTTTTAAGTTTCCAACTTACTAACTAACTAACTAACTAACATCCTTGATCCCATCCTTTGTATTTGCAGTAAGGTCATTCCATCTCTAAAAATGAAAATCACTTTTAACGAAATTGCTTTTTCAAGTCTGAGTAGACCTCCCACACATAATTAGCCTACTGACCTTGCATTTGTAGGCAACTTTTTGTAGTTCTACAAAGAAAAAATGTGGAACAGTCGAATAAAAACTCCAAAAGCAGTAATCTGTTTCAGAATGATGTTGATTTAGGAGCTAGTATGTAATATACGACTACTGATTGTAAGTCGCTTTGGATAAAAGCGTCTGCTAAATGACTGTAATGTAATGTAATGTAGTACCATTGATTGAAGTTCAAGTTGACTTATTTATCTGTAATTACGGACATTTAAAAAGATGGTCAGTAGATATGCTACAATGAATGAGTGGGAGCCAGAAATGAAAAAAAGGGATTCAAGGATAGAAGGATGCCGAAACATAATAATCAAGATTGGAACCGGGCTTTTAAAGCCATGAGCTGAAATTGTAGGAAAACCAGTTCTTGCAGATACATTCAACATGACAATTGAGCATTTTTCCTATTGCGTTCATAAAAACCTTTTCTCATCGTGCTTCGACAAAACATTAACTGACAAAACATTCAGCTACTGTTGCCGTGCAACAGTTTTAGCCTAGCCATAAAGATAATTAACGACCAATAGATATTTTTATAATCACCTTATATAAGATCTAAACATAATTATGAGCTCCCATCATCTGCCTTTGATTGCTATTAACAGAGGTACTGCCAACAAGACATGTACAAAATAATCTGCAATGCTTAAAAATAGAAAATCTGGTTCGAAAGGGTCTCCCAGTCCAATTCCTCAATGGATTAACTCCATGACTTTTAGATCTCTGTTTTTGATATTTCCCTAATGTTGAGATCAGGGAATAAAGATGACATGCCTCCTCCCACACAGCCCGCATCACCGCGTTCAGACTTGTATTTCATTCAGGAATAGAGTGAAATCCCTGATTCTTCTGCTCTGCTCCTATCGCTCCTGTCCATCCAAGTAATGCTCGGTGCCTGTGTGCATGTATGCAATTTCAATTATTTATGAGTTCAATCCCATAACATATGCTGCTGTAGTGGGAAGCCACCTAGGCACAATGTGCCTGCTCGCATAAGGCAAACAAGTTAATGAGAAGCTTTGTGGACGAGGAATATCGAGCTGCACTCTGTAATAAGTAAATTACATTTATTTTCTTTAGGTTTCCTCTTTTCTGCTTCTGCGGCATTAACGGTGCTTCGATTATTCATGGTGACATTTAATGACTATTGTTTTCCAACCAAAATGAAAGAAATGCAGCTGATGTTGGGAAACAACTCAATATGCTTTGGTTATAGTGCAAATAATTGTATAAAGGATTCTGAAATATGTATGCACATTTCAGAGAATGCTACTTAATAATTAAAAACAAAACTAATATAATATATATCATTATTATACATTTTCCATTAATTGGGTAGGTTAGGTTGGTAAGTTCAAAGCCAACCTGCTTCAAAGTCCTGTTCAAGACAGAATCACTTAAGTCGAACTAGCCATTCTGTTCCTGGTAGTTGCCTGACCTTAGATTTTCTCTACGGTCGACTTGCATAGATAGTAAAGCCCAGGGGACCAACACTGACGGCTCCATTTTCACCGTGTTCCTCTGGCTGCTCCTTCCTAAACACCTTGATTAGTAAAGACAACATTAGTCCTCTCATGGGACAGAGAAGCTGTGAAGCAAGGGCCATGTTGGTTCGTGTGCATGTTTCCTTCGGGATCAGTGGCGGATTACAGAAAAGTGCACGGACACTGAAGAAGACGACAGACTTTCTTCTTTGTTTTTCTGATTCATGTAGTTATTGCTTGAATCAGAAAATGACACAAAACGAAATAAACAACCGGTAAAAGGTACATACTGATCTATGACCTCTATAGGCAGCCAGTTAATCACCAGCAGAGCTTATCTCCTTCTACACGCTGCCTTTGTAGATCTCTATCAACATCTTATCAAACGCTTGCAGCTACATTACGGTCATGTGTGCTGTGAGCCAGTAAAGACCTTGCTGGTTTTCCCTTAAAGCTGATGCTTTGCTGTGGACGGAGCCAAGTGCAGACTGTGGTGAGTGATATGCTAATCACAGCCTCTGTGCGTATTGGATCATGGTCAAAACGACTGGAGATCAAACAGAAGCACAACACACAACCCTGGAAAAGCTGTAGGCTTCCATTTTCTGTTTCATAGTGATATTTAGACCCCGATTCTACCTGGTAATAACAATCAAACTGTACCTGGACAACTAACTTGGATAAGGAAAAGTCCATGCATTGGCTGTCTCTATCTGTCACAGTGTGATCTCTCAAAGGTATCGCACATTCACATGATTTGAGCCACAACATGTTTGTTGAAAAAGAAACATCAACTCGGACTTCATACTTTCCCTAATCGCAATGTACCAGATATAAATGCAAAGGTCAGCGATCATTTATCATACTTGTACATTACATTACATTACAGTCATTTAGCAGACGCTTTTATCCAAAGAACAATCAGTAATATTACATATCAAATTCACACACTGATGACAGGCTACCATAAGGTGCCACCATCAGACTCTAACTAACATTCATGCAACATCCAGTCCAAATGCAAAGCAACTTGTTAAGTGTCTTGCCCAAGGACACGATCGACTGCCGAAGCCGGGTTCGAACCACCGACCGTCTGATTGGAGAACTACCTTACTCTCCACTACGCCACAGCCGCCCCAAATACAGATATGACAGATATGTAGTCCAAATACAGTATGTGAGTCTTCCATAAATGTTATTCTGTCTTTTTTGCAGTTACCAAACAGCTTAAGTCTATTGACCCTTCGCCAAGTCCCTCCCCTCAAACGCAGTCTTGCTAATCATAGCGTAGCATCTGCCAGCTTAGACCAGGATCGGACAACTATCCTGCTCTGCTCCATTGACTTTCATGCAATCATTTCAGATTTTCGTCATTCTAGCTATTCTTAAACATTCTATAATAGGTATAGATAGTAATAGTAATAGATATTTTTTAAGATATATTTTTGTTTTTACGTAAAAATCTCTGTAAGTAACATAAGCAGAGTATGGTAGCATCATAAACCAGCTCTAACGCTTCTACGCTATGCTAGCTACTAAAGGAACTGAATGTTTACTAATTTTGCCAATATATAGGGCGGCTGTGGCGTAGTGGAGAGCAAGGTAGTTCTCCAATCAGAGGGTCGGTGGTTTGATACCCGGCTTCCCCCCCCCCAAAAAAAAAAAAAAAAATAATATTTATGCAGGTAGAGCAGATATTGACAGTGTAGGCTCCATTCTTCTGACAGCTTGACGGAGTAGCAGCATGGAGCACTGCTTAATGAAGGGGTCAATTACCACTACCTTCAGTACTGGAGGAGGGCTGATATGATTTGCATGAAGACCGGAAAAACCATGACGAATTGCAATCATGTTTTCGATCTGGCTTTTGGAGACGCATACACAGTGTGTGGTGTGTAAACAATTGTAATAACTTACATCTGGATTTTATCCACATACAAGAGGCTAAATAGCATAAACAGGGACAATGTATATTAGGTCTTATGTGTAAGGCTTTCAGTTTTGAATACCAATAGTTGAAAGCTATGTGATGCTGTAACAGTTAAACAAAAGCGCATAGATACTTGTTGGAAAATTAGCGAGATGAGAATTAATGTTCCCAGATTTTTGGCCTTTTTTCTCAGCCAACAAGCCCCCCGACAACCCCCCGACAAACCCCCCGACCCACAACCCCCCCTCCGTAGCTCAACTGCTGATCTGTCAAAATTGCTTCACAAAGCTAGGGCCTCAAGTGACTCCCCACTGTCAAGCCAATACCTTCACCTTTACAAAGTGCAAATGGGAATGTACTGTAAGAGCTCAAGGCTCAACAGCTTTGTTACCAAGGAAACTTCAGTGGAAATTCTGCTCTCAGCTGTCCACAAGGACACAGAGCCTTACTTCACAATCCTCCCATTGACAGAGGTATGAAGAAATAGATGGAGACGACCAACAATGTCTCCTGAATGCTTGTGTCCAATTGAAAATGGCTTTCGTGTTGAGTGTGGCAACAATGGACCGGGGGGCAATAAACGGTCTGCCTTGCTGGATATCACTCACTCCTAGAATACAGAGGATACTCTGTATCTTCCAACTCTGTGTAATGTAAGCATAGTTAACAATACAGCAACAGGAAGCCAGCAATTAGACTTGAGATCACCTTAGACCTCTAGAAGAAAAGTTCCCTTTTGTTCTAATGTCACATAGTTTAAGAGCAACAGTTTATCTTCAAAAGCATATAAACGCCATGGTTGCCAATTATTTTTAGGATATTATCTTGATATCTTGCCAATGTTCTTGTTATCTAGCAATATCAAGTTATCTTGTAATCTTTTAATTATCTCATCAAGGACCTGACTTGTAGTTTTTAAGGACTGCTACCACAAGATAAGGGATTCATTATGGTGTTCTTTGGAAATATCAAACTTTTTTTTCATTTTAATAGCATACATGCTGTAGTGTAACATATCGTGATTACACACACATCTGAACTTCATGGTCTTTATATCATAGAGGCCTTTCATGGTCTTGAGAGGAATAGTCAACCAAGAAGAGAGCAAGAGGCTAATATTTAATATCATTGTGGCTTCCTTTTTTTTGATCTACGGATAAAATAGTGGAAGTAATGACTAGAGATGACCAATGTATTGAATCACTATAGTGTGTTCGTTGAGTATTCCATTTTTTGTATATTCTTTATTATTTTTCATTTGAGGGAATTGGAATCACTATACAAGTTGGATTGTAAAGGCATTATTTAAATGTGTTGACAAAGTACAGGACATAAAAGCTATTTTGAAATATCACTTGTGTTTTAAGTTGTTTAACATTGCTAACTTGTTTTTAGTCTATTACCCGAAGTCTACACATTATTAACGCATTCTCATATTTCCCTCACACCAGTCTGTGTTTTTAGAGACTTTTTGCTAGAATTACAATTAAATAATGCAGTACTTAACAACCTCTCTTTTCCTTTCTCTCAGACCCCTTGGGGCTCTGTAAACATGTCAAAAAAGTTGTCCTGCACAAAACCAAGAAAGAGATAATATATATTTTATCATAACTTAATGTCTTCGTTGAAGCTGTTATCTTAAAAAATATAGGCTCAGCATTAGGAACCCCCGCCACTCTCAGCTTCTGTATTACAGTTTTTGGACAGTTACTAGCCTGTATTTTTACACCGTGATACAAAATCCTTCAGCTCTTGTAATCAAAGTCTTCCCAGCCGTTCAGTCCAATTGATACTCGGTGCCCCCCAAACTAAGTCTAGAAGACTTCCTCTGAGACGGGACAAACAGGAGATCTGATTATGAATGGTTAACGCCAATAACAATTACAAAGGGAACACTCTTTGCTCTGTGCTCCTCTTAAGTGTTAGAGTTCCTGCAGGGCTTTGACACGACTGCATATATTTTTAGAGGCAATACAGCACCTCTGGTGGAAGACGTTTTAAATGATCTTACAAGTTCCGAGAATCGGATCAATTTCTCTCCTTCACATGTCAAAAAAGGTTTGAAGGAGCCAGTGTGAATGTAAAACCGGATGGTGGAGCCTATAACGAAGAGAGCTGTTTGGATTTTCTATCAACTCTCTCATTAGCCGGGCCTTCACCTCTTTCTAGCTGAGTGACAGTGTCTTGCACCCCTTATTCTGACAAGGGTTCAGTAACACTTGATGTGATGGAGCCGCCAGGCAAGCCAGTGATTGCCTCCTCTGCCTACATTCATTAAGACTCCCAGAAGAAAAAGGCAGATTAAGGTAGCCTTAACTGGAGCAAGTTTTACCCCCACACATTATGTGAAGCGCTAACCTTTTCAGCTGAAACAAACAAATCACTGAGTGCAAGTGCTAACAAGGATATTGCCCGCTGGCGAGTGTGTCTGCATGTGCTTTTTGGTAAGTGCAAGGGAAAAGGGGAGGTGAGGGTTGCTGGGGAAGGGAAGACCGGGAAGAAGTTGACATAACTGAAGACAAGCACTTATAGCTAACTTTGTTATCTCCGGTGAGGCAGTGTATCAGGCTGTCTCCTCTCTGCTACCCAGAGATGGAATGCTCAGGGGAAAATAGCTGAAGGATTTCTGAAAGTAGCGAGGATTTCGTCTTGTAGGTAAAAAGGTGAAGGTAATGTTTGAGTTTATAGGACAGTTTTCCCTGTCTCAGCTCAGCTGTAACAGTCTGTGTGGGAAGTTAATCAGTCGTTTTTAAGTGGCTATGGCAGGAACAGATGACAAGAGCTGCTTTCGTTTACAGATGCTGAGAGGGAGACAGAATCCTCTGATTCCGTCCAATTTGGCTCGTCAGTCTTAAGACAAACCATCAAAAAGCACCCACTTCCGCATTTCTCGCTTTTCTCAGTATATAAAAAAAGAGGCTAGCTTACATAAGTGTTGTGAATGTTGCCTCAGAAGTTTGCAAAAAGGATTTCTTGTGGTGTTGCAAAGTGAACGTGCCAGATGTCCTCCTAAGGTCTGTTTGTGTGTTTGTGAAAGAGCATCAAATGAGAAGATGCTTTTTGGAGTGGGGTGGCAATCCAGTTGAGTCGTACAACAAAAGATATAGTACAGCATGAACTGTTTTTGTTCTGTTTCTGAGAGCAGATTTACCTTTACAAACCGTTTATAGTCATGGGAATAAAAACAGTCAGATACTCTAAACACCCAAGAATATAAAACACTGAATATAATCAACATTTAACTACTGATTTGACCGTTCTTTGAGTAGTGAGGCTGAAGTTTGTCTTGAGGTTGACTCAAAAGGAAAACACAGGGTTTATCTTCTGGCAGATGGATGGGAAAGTAAATTTGTACATAATGCTCCACAAATACATTCTGATCGTGCTTGTAGAAATGTTGGCCAGTTGGCGGCATGAGTGAAGATCGGGTCAGGGAAATATTTCGCTCTGGTGTTTTTGGACAGATGGACATTTTCCGTCTGATGTTTAAATTTTCCTGACAAGGGACCTCTTGTTGGACTGTAAATGTTGGCTTGTGTGCACCAGAAGCAGCAGAAGTGGAAGCAGCTTGTCTTATAATGAAGTCCCACAAAATCTCTTAGAGAGGGATGGCTGGTTGGGTCATCATAGTGTTGTCAATTTGACTTGGTGAATCTTGCTTTGGATGACATATCCAACAATTCCCAAATCCTTTTGTGAGACTGCAGTGCAGAAGTCACTAATATACCTAAAACCAACGGATAATGGAGAATTATTAAATTTGAAGGAGTGATTCTCTTTTTGCATGCGCAGCTTTTCTATCCGTTTCGGCAATCATTCAGCAGTCCAGGAAACACACCGACCATGCATGCGTTGTAAACGTGATACTAATCAGACAATCAAATATATGCACTCTCAAGCGCCACATACACACAGTGTGGAGAGACGGGAGAAAGTACGTGAGTTAGAGAAATTATTCCACATGGCGTTCTCCAAATGAGAAAAAATGACAGCAAGACCAGAGCCGTTAACCAAGAACGGACAGGCTCTTCTGTTCATTCTCCCCACTGACAGTTCAAAACCAGTATTGTACATATTAAAGTTAAATGCATCAATCTTGTGCACAACTAGAGCATTATCAAGAGGCTAGATCTGTGAAAAAACGTTGTGCTCTTGTAAATAAAATGTTGGTTGTATAGATTTGAATGGTGATGACACGGCAAAAAGTCCACAAACCACAAAGGATGGTAAACAAGACAGGGACCGGGTTTGAAGACGTGTTGGGCGGGTTGCCGACATCGCTGGAGACCCTGACGCACTGAGGATCATCATGGAGGATCCTCCGAACTGGCAAACAGCTGACCTTGACCGGCCATGTTAAATCTTGCAGACTCAAAGTGTGTTAAGGTTAACAGTATTTTCGGTTCAGTACAAAACTGTGGCTGGGCTGAATGTCATATAGCTTTTGTTTCATTTTGATTCGGGTACACAATGGTTGATTATGATTGGATAAAGGTCCAACATGTTTTCCATTGGAAAATGGGGTTAAAAAAAATATCCCTTGTCAGTGGCCCCAGACCCTCTTAACTCACAGTGCATTTTTCTTTGGAATCGTCGCTCTTGAGAGTGCCCATAGCTTTAGATCTTCTTTTTGTGAACTTAATGAAGTTAGCTTTAGTAGAAAGCCAGTCCATACTAGGCTTTAATGTTGCTTGTCTTGAGAATTACCCAGTGCATTCATTCATTTGAGGGTTTATTTATGCATTCCCTTTAAAGGCTCTCTTTCCTTATCACTATGCTCGCTGTGATCTTCCTCT